>NW_027126131.1:0-75000 GCF_037325665.1 Littorina saxatilis | reverse complement strand
GCGTAATCGAAATGTGGCAGAATAAAAGATGTATACATTATTTCCAAACTATTTCTGCATAACTTATACTTATAATATCTTAAGCAGTTAATCAACAAAGTGGTCTTTTTCACAATATTTCTAATTTGAGCGTCCCATTTACAATCGTTTTGCAAAAAAAATGCCAAGATGCTTGTGTTCTGGTATGTCTTCCAGGAGATTTCCATTAAAAAATAGAGGGTCATTTTGGTTTAAATCACGTTTTATATTCAGCAGTTTGGTTTTGGTTTCATTAAATGTAACTTTCCTACGTGCTGCCCAACTACTAATTTTATCAAGGTCTGAATTAAGAATTTCGGCACGTCGTATCGGGTCATTTAATGCAAGTGACAAACTAGTATCATCAGCAAACAATTTGATAACAGACTCAATATCATTTATATAAATCAAAAATAACAAGGGGCCTAACACTGAACCCTGAGGAACGCCTGCTTGTAAACCTTTTAACTCTGACTTGGCACCTTTAACAACAACTGATTGAACACGGTTTGTTAAATAGCTACGAAACCATGACAATAGTCGGCCTCGAACACCAATCGACTCCAGTTTTACCAATAATCCTTTGTGCCAAACTTTATCAAAAGCTTTTGACACATCAAAAAATACCGCCTGTGTTGTTAAACCGTTGTCGTAGTTTGAACACAAGTCATTATATATGGAGACAAGTTGACAGATCGTCGAGTCGCCGGGTATAAAACCGGACTGTGTAGGTGTGAGAATGTTGTTGGATTGTACAAAATTATATAACTGGTTATGAATACATCGTTCCAAGACTTTGCCAACACAACTCAACAAGGAAATCGGACGATAATTATTACAAACATTTGCTGGATCTGTCTTATAAATAGGCGTGACATTAGCTGTTTTCCACATGTTAGGATAAACTCCTTCCCTCAGACTCCTGTTGAAGATATACGTCAGTGGCTCCGAAATAACATCTAATGCTGCTATGAGAAGTCTGTTGTGAATCAAGTCGGGACCAATGGCTTTTCTTTTACATCTTTTACCTCATTAACTGACAAAACAATATCACAAAATTTGCGATCTAACAACGGGACTTGAGGGACTTCATCATCTGGGTCTTCGACAGTGGAATTTTTTATAAAGAAATTATTAAAGGCGTTGGCTTTGTCTTGGCTTAATTTGTAAACTTTGCCGTTGTCACAGACAGGTGGAATTTCATCTTCATATAAACCTTTCTTCTTCATAAATGACTTCAACAGTTTCCACCAGTCTTTGCTACCAAACTGCGTTGGATCAGAAACTTTAACATCTAAATCGGAATAAAATTCAATAATACGTTCTCTTTTCTTTGTTGTAATAAGGTTACGTGCCTGGCGATAGTTCAACCAGTCTTCCGGCTGCTTGCTTGTTATGGCTTTCAAGTGAATCTGGTCACGTTGGTCAATTAACATTAGGATTTCAGATGTTATCCATGGTGCGTCTTTAGGGCGTATCGTAACTTCTTTTACTGGCATAAACTGTTTTGCTTTATCCATAAACATTGCAGAAAAAATATTAACACTTTCATCAAACACCTCCTTCATCAAAATTTCTTGCCAGTTAACCTGAGAAAGTGCTGCACAGAAACCATCAACATTAAGTTTACTATAATTAAAAATTGTTCTTTTATAGGAAATATTTTTGTTCACACTTCTATCTAAAACAGCTTGTGGTACACTGTGGTCGCTACAAAAAGGTGGCAAAACATTCACAGATTTAACCAACTGAGGAGTCTGGGTAATTATGAGGTCGATACATGTACTTGTGGTGGCTGTTACACGTGTCGGCATATTCACAAGTTGACAGAGCTGGTGCGCATGTAAAATATTCAAAAAGTTCCGCGATGGAGAGTTCAGGATGTCGACGTTGAAATCGCCCAAAATCACAAATCTCAAAAACTGGTTATTCACTCGCCTTAAATTTTCATCAATTAAATCCCAAATAATGAATATTTGCATTGGGTGGGCGATAGAATGAGCCAATCAAAATGCCTTCGTGACCCAACTTTGTCTCTATCCAAACTGCTTCAAGACCATCAACTTGGAGATCAGGTCGGGGTTTACAGTATAAATAATTCTTAACGTAAATGGCCACACCTCCATGAGGATCACCTGGACGGTCAAGGCGTACAGGAGGATTAAAATTAGGTATACTTAAAGAAGAACTATCATCTGCAGGTGACAACCATGTCTCAGAAAGTGTCAAAATATCATGCTGCTGAACTTCAGGTTGTAACAAATCAATTTTATTCCTTAAGCTTCTAACGTTAAAGGGATAGTATCCACCGAAAAAGGTCGTCAGATCGCTTTCAAAGCATCACCGTAAGATTCTAGGTTACAAATAATGCTACCATCCATGAGGAATAACTTAACTTTGCAAATTCAACAGTTTTGATAGCTAATTAATTGTCGTAACAGAATCCAAGAAAAGAGCACTCTTGTAATGGTTGGGTGATTTCCCTTGTCAAAAGTGTCAACAATGGCGTCTTCCTGCGATCATTTTAATCTGACAATGTAAGTGTTACATGTTCCAGCTTTAGTTAACGTTGTCTGACAGGAAATAAAGCTTTCAATAGGACAGTCAGTATCAGTGTACAAGTTGCTCTCAGCAGGACTGCAAATGAATCGATCGATGCGAGTCAAAAAGCCCTGTAGCACTCAAAAAGATTCGCCTTGACGAAGATCATCAGTGCTCGTACTTTAGAAGCAGTACTCAGTTAGATTATCTTGGATACGTGTTGCCTGTTGGTGATCATTTCAAATAATTATATGTCTCTAAAGTTGCGCTTTTAACTATAAGCTTATGCATTTGTTTCAAATTACATTAATGTCACTGATCGAACACAGGGAACAGTAAACGTGCGAGAGTTCGAAGCAACTGAAGCGCATACCCAAAAGAGAAGAAATTATACTTATCCCTCTGAACAATGTCGAGGAAATCAGTGTCTTGTGCATTTGTTGTGTGTGTGTGTGTGTGTAGTGTGTGTACACGTGTGAGTGTGTGTGTGAGAGAACGACTTATATCACTGTGTGGCTGTGTGTGTGTGTGTCAATGTGTGCATGCATGTGACCGTGTGTGTGTGTGTGTCACTGTGTGCATGAGTGTGATTATGTGTGTGTGTGTGTGTGTGTGTATTATGCTTGTGATATATATATTTGTATTTTTGTATTATACACGTGAAAAAAGAGTACAATTGTTGTGTGTGTGAACGTTGTGTGCCAGCTGTCAAAACTCAAGTGAGCTTTTCCTGATTATGATTGAAGTTTGCTACAAATAACTCATTAACTGTAAGGGAGATTGATTAATATATAGTGTATCCTTTTTAAGCATTTGTCTTTATTTTCAGGCTATGGAACTAAGTTTTACGTTCAAAACAACAAGTGGCCAGGCTGCTCGTGCAAGAGAAAAGTGCACATCGAGGCAGGATAGGGAGAAGAATTAGCAGAGGTGTGAGCTGATGCAGAGGCAAGGACTGGTCCAAGTCTTCTCAAACTGAAATTGGTTTGCTGGGCAAGAAGGCTGATCCAAATAATAATTTGAAGGTAAGTGAGGACTAGTTATACTTATAATATAAATACTTTCTCTGTGTGCAGGAGTTAAAAGAGAAAGACTTCTGATGTCAGAGCCAAGGGTAATTTTGTGAATTCCAATAGAGTGCTATCACAGAAAATGAAGAAATTACATTCATCCAACTGAACAATGTCAAGAAAATCAGTGCGTGTTGTGTATTTGTTATGTGTGGGTGTGTGTGTGTTTTAGGAATGTAATGTGTGCAGAAAAAAAGTAAAATTGTGTGTGTGTGGGGGGGGGGGGGTAAATTAGTGGTCTTTGTGGCCCAAAAAAACAATTTGAAGGTGAATCAGGACTATAGTTATAAGTACATGTACTTTCTCTCACTGCTTCCCCCCCCCCCTCCTCCAAACTCAATCATTCGAGTAAGTACCTTTTTATTCTGCAAGATTTGTGAGGTGAAAGACTTTGTTACAGGGTATACTAAATAATGACTAACGGTGAGATTTTTAGGTCTCAGTCACAAATTACATTACCGGTGCATTTTTTTTTCATTCTAGGGAATGTGTGTATTTCCTGGTTTCCAAAAATATGTTAAAAGAATGAAAATTAAGCTTCAGCATCCTGATTTTGTCAAGATATTTTGTGCAGTTAAATTTCAGTACCCACAACCTTTTAGTGTCTCATAAAGGGAAATAAATGAACAGTCCTCACAATTGGGGTGCTGTACCGTGAAACCCCCCTTTTAAAAACCTTTACAGTTCAAGATCTCCCCTATATTTAGACCTTGCTTTTCAGATTTTCTGGTCATAACCTATGCAAATTCACCTTCATTTTAAGACTTCCTGCTTTTTAATACCTGATTTTATCAGATTTTGGGAGATCGTAAAAGGGGGTTCCACTGTAATATGAATTCTGTTTTAGCTACACCTGTATGCTGTTAGTAAAGAAGGATATTTTACAGATTGAGGGGATCATTTCTGCCTCCATAATGATCTTTATGATCTGACACATTGGCTAACAGATTCCATGATCATGCTGTTATGTAGGAAGTCATAATAATGATGTGTAGGTTTTTGAATTGTGTCTGCTTTGCAGTTCAAATAGATGTCTGCCTTCCTGTTCAAATTTTTTTTCAAACAAAACAATCCCTGCAGCACATTTTCCAACCACATGTCAAACAGCAGTTATGCTTAACTTGAAACATCAGTATTGAATAATTATATCAAATTGACCTTTTTGCGGTTTAGCACTTGACAGATGCTGCTACAATACCTCTTGTAGAGAACAAAATTAGAGATACAGTGGAGCCCTTCTTTTAAGATATACATGTATATACAGCAAACTCAATCAAAGAAAAGCAGAATGTCTTAGAATAGAGGTTATAAACAGGAATCTGAAAAAGTAGTGTCTTTTAAGACAAATGTTGTGGGTTTTTTTAAAAGGGGGGGGGGGGGGGGTAAAGTTAGGGTTTCATTGTATAATGCAATGGTAAACTGGGCATTCATTCCAAGTAGCTAAAGCTGTGTAACTGACACTTTTGCTCGTCAGGAGCACTAGAACACATTTTCACACTTGTCAGAATGCTAAAAATCTGGAAAGCCAATGCCCACAGGTATATCCCATACCCCCTCTCCCACCCACCCCCACCTTTTACTCACACTTGCACTCCATTACATAGATGAATAGATTACAAACACTCTTCTGTATTTTCGCACTTTTTCTTGCATTTGGTTCATTTTTCAACCCTTTTCGAAGTTTGAATTAAGTGTCTTCACTGATGGGTGATTTTCTGTTTATGCTCCAGGACTTCAAGGCACTGGTGCTTGATGACAGCAGGCTCCTACTGGCCCACACACAAAGAAGAGATTGAAGATGCCCTGGTCCTGGAAGAAGAAGAGGGAAAGATCAATAAAGCCAAACGATATCATACGCATCATTCAGACTAGAGTTATATTGAGGAAAGATATTGGCTATTCGGGTGAAGGTGTAAGAGTTGCCATGTGCAGTTGCTGTGTATGGGTCATAGGAATGACATTATAGATCCAACTGGCCAGTACACTGACTTTCTTCCTTGTTGCCTGTATTAGAGTACATTGTGGTGTTAAACAAAGTGCGTTTCTGTGTGGGTTGGTTTACACATGCTCTGTTACATTCCATTTTAGGCGGCCAGCTGAGACTACAAAATAGTGCATATTTGTACATTAAAAAAACAATTAAAAGGAATTCTAACCAGAACCAATCGATACATAAAAGTTATTTGTATTTTTGACCAAAATATGACATTTTACACACACCTTGACTGTCTCAATCTGTGTAAAATGTGATAATTTGGTCAAAAATACAAATAATGTATATTGTTTTTTGCTTTTTTAATGTACTTTATACAACTCCTGCAATGCAACCGAGGGGTGGATTAAATCTAGTTGATTATTTTTAGACAAGTGAGAAATTAGAACGAACTACTTTGATTAAACCCAAAAATCACACGTGGATTATTCGAAGTAAGAATAAAGAGGGCTAAAAAATAATCAACACTAGAATTTATTTTTAGAACATTTGAAACCCAGACGATTGGACCCTGTTGCGGAAGAATACGTACAATGTTGACTCAAAACTGTAACAACAATGGCTGACGTGTATGAAGTACACGCATGTACCTCGCCAGGTTTCTTTCTGTGACAAGTCGACAGACGATGCCATTTGCTTTGTGTGTGTTTTTGTTGTTGCTTACTGTACATGACATTCATTACGTGTAAAATCCAGTTCTTTAACAGGCAACAAACCTTGCAAATTTCCAGAAGCTGCAATCTGAAGCGACCTATCTCTGATTCTAGCAGACGATCTCTCCAATGTTTAACACAAAATCAGCAAACTCTCCTGTCACATAGAACGTCCATTATATATTGCAATGTTGAAATGAAGTTACCGGTCTGAAACATTTAGTCGTTTCTTCTGCGACAATCCTTGTTCTCTTATCATCTACAGATTTACCGCAGTCTTCACCACGCGAATTCACAACAGTCAGACTTTCGAACATGTATACAATCTGCGTAGCAAGCACGATACGTCATGACGTCATATGATTCCCAGCATATTGACGTAATGCTAAACTCGTGGGTATTTGCAGCCGCTTGGTAATTCACTCGTGTGCTCCGCACACTCGTGAATTACCAAGCGGCTGCAAATACCCACTCGTGGTTTATTTTCCAGTAATCAACTCGTGGTCATTGTTTAAGCTCTATGTAATCTACCTTGTAAGCGCGGTTAGTACCTAGTAAACGCCCACCCCCAACATTTGGATCAGTGTTTGAACATATATAATATGTTGTGTGTGTGTGTGTGTGTGTTTTTTATTATGTGCACAGTTCTGCACCTTGTATGTAGAGACATTTTCATTCTAGAGAATGCTGACAGACAGCTATATTTATTTATTTTATACTCTCGGCACTGGAGTATCTCTGGATAGCCCCTCAAAAAGAAGACGAGGGAGGGTCTTCTGAAGTTGAAGAGGTCTGCTTTCAGTGATTTACAGGGAGCATGTGAAACGACCAGTGTTTGATAACACCATTTCCCTCTGAAAGATTTTAGCTTTCTAAAAAAAACTTACTCCTTTCTTCGTCACATCAATGGCTTGGATCAGTATCAATGACTGACAGAATGACTATTTATTTCGTGTTTTTTAGGATGTGTGTACATTCACTCTTACTGAATGAATTTTTGTGTTTGGTTTTTAGTGTTTTTTCTTTCTGTTTAGACACTTGCATATCAAGCGAAAGATACATACAGGGTGACTATTTGTGACCCTCCACCACGAAATGAGTCGCATGTCACCTCGCGCGGTTCTCCGCTAGGCTTAATATAAGTCCGGGGGGACTGTGGTAAAAGTGTGAGGGTCACCTTAGTCACAGGCTTATAACTCGAACAGTTTTCGCTCTTTTCTAAAACGGTTTTTACCACTGGATAGAGCATAAAACACTCTTTAGGAAAATGTAAAAATATTAAAATCATGCAAAGATGACATGCGACTCATCCCGTGGTGGAGGGTCACATTTGTGCATGGAAACAGCTGACATGAGCAATACAGTCAGGGGAAGAGTCCTGAAAGTATATTGATTAATGCGTTGAATTCACAGGTCCAGTAAAACTTGTGCAGAACAAATATACAGGTGTTGAAAAGTGCTCGAATTCCAAGAATAGTTTCATGTGTAGCACCTTTGAACTGTGCAGAGAGGATGTGTGCCTGTGGATTTGAGATCTACATGGAATAAAATAGACACTGTTCTTGACAATTGAGTATGTTTTTGTGTGCGCATGTTGTTTGGTTTATTGATAATAATTGACTTTTGGTCAACCATTAATGTAACCATGAATTTCTGTAGCAAAGACGCAATGATAAAAATAGACAGAATATAATCAGATAATAAGACACTAGGCTGCAAATTGCTTTTAATTGGCATTATATTTATCTGTAAAATCATCATGATTTCCATGGCATGATTAATGCAGTGGAACCTCCCTTCTATGACCCCCCAATTTAAAACTCCCTTCTTTTTAAGACCTTGTTTTCTCACATTTTCTGTTCATAACGTCTGAAAATTACCCCCATTTTAAGACTCGTTCCTTTTATAGACTCGATTTTCTCAGATTGTTTCAGGTCGTAAAAGGGGGGTGCCACTGTAGTAATAATGCATCTTCAGAAATTGAACACAGGTGCTGCAGTTTTTTTTATAACCATGAAGAAGAAAAATACTTTTTGAAAAGTTTGACAGTGTCTTATCCTCAAACCTTTTTTTAAAGAATCCATAACTTTTAATCACTCAACAAAATTGCCTGCAGTTCAAGTGAACCAGAAATGGGGAACAATTGGCCACACTCAAGGAATCGGTTCCTGGCAACTTTTCTGTCGGTCGCGCAGCCTTCAGACATGACAGAGATAGTTACTCAAGATAAAAGATAAGCTTGACTTACATCAGAATTATGAACATTTAAACTCACCTTGATGATCTTTTTGTCCGAAATATTTTAAACCATTATTGCCACACATTGCAAGAATGTTTGATGTCCGGGTGCTTTTTCCCTGAAAATTAAAAAACATTGTTTTAGTAATTATAGCAACATATAAACCACTAAGTGTAAACCAAAGGCTGGCCAATTAGCCTACATACAGTTCTACAGCAACATCAGTTCTGAACATGAAGCTTTCAACATGCACAGCGACACTTAAAAATGGTAGTTAAAAAAGAAAGGATGAATGAGATTCTGCCGCATTTAGTGTTTGCTTCAATGAACACCGTCCGAGGAAGAAAGTGTTCTTCGTTAAAAAGTTACCATTTCACAAAGCTTTACAATAAGCTTCAATCATATAGTTCTTCCTACAAAATCACAACATTAAAAACTTTAGGCACAGAAAAACTCATACCGCTGACAATATAAAATGTCAGTTATAAATAACATTTTCTGTTGCACTACATCCAAAGACTGTGCTGACTGACCCTACTTTTTCCATCTCAAAACAATTTTTGGGGGATTACCTACTGTCTGTCTCCTATACAGTGCACCACAGGAGCTTGTACCCAACCGCCAGTTGATCATTATTTACTCCTGCATGTACACCCTTACTAGGCTACTACTATATTCACTAGCGAATGCGTTGTATGTAGTTGTAAGGAGACTGTTGGGATGAAGGAGTAAATAATGATCGACCGGCACTTTGATACAAGATCCTGTGCAGTGCACAGACACACACACACACACACCGTGGCGTGTCCGTGTTCAAACCAAAACTGGACACAATCGGCCCTGCACAATACACGTTCGTGCGCTCGCTTGATGGATGCTTCATTCGCACAACACACCAGCAGACACACAGACAAAACGGCAGCAACATTTGTCTAGGTCTGTCCAAACTCTACACGACAATACTTGCTTTACTTACAAATCCGGGCAGCAGGAGAGAGCCGCGTCGTGGGTAGTCAGTGCACACGACGGTAACACTCATGCAGTTGAATCCAACTTTCCGACTGCTTGCTGTTGATAACTTTGCATTTTGTGAGTCGAGCATGGCTTTCTCGTGATTCTGTGTCGTTCCCAGTCACTCTGCTGCTTTCTGAACCACCTTGTGTCGATTTCTTACAGAAACGTGTGGGCTTTTCTCACTAAGCGGCCATCCCATCCGCCATTGTTTTGAGTCGTCATGAAAACGGCACGCTCGCGACGAAAACCAGTCTATGACGGCCAATTTTAATCTTCAAATGGTGGAGAGCAGTCGCCAGTTTACTCATTTTGAATTAATTATTTAGCATACTTGTGGTGCTTTATTGAGCAAACCGGGCCAGGTGCGTCTTAATTAAGGTACACTAGATTCCCCAAATTCTTCAAAACGGCCGAATTCGACAAAAAAAACTCTTCAAAATGGCGGCGTGGACACTATATCTTTAATGTGTACCACAGTGACCTTATTTTCATCTGGGCCTGGATTTTTCTCAACATCACCGGCTAAATAAAGTGATGTCCGGGCAAACAGTTTATCTACATAATTATTCTTAATGTCTTTATCATAAATATCTCTGCTAACAAGACGTTCAGTTCCACGTTTCTTAGCACAAAGAGAGCTGGCAAAAAATAAGAAAGTACACAACGATAGCGTGACACGGTTGGAACATTTACAGAACAACAGGATCAAAAATGGTAGTACAGTATTTTTACACAAAAATGACAATTTGCGACAAAGAACCACTGCCCTTCCATAAAAGCACCCAACTCTGGCTCTGTACAAACTTAAACTAAGTGACATTTCCTAGCAGAACTGAAATACCGCCCATTTATAATTTGTCACACAAAACTGTTCGTTTAACCTTCTCAAATGCTTTAGTGTTTGAATACTTACGTTTCCAGACAAATTTACAGAGGATAGTGTTCAGTTTGTCAAGCACTTTTGTCGGAGCAGAGAGTGCCTGAAAAACGTACACAAACTGAGATATCAAAAATGTTTCAATTATACACAATTTACCGCTAATACTTAAATTTCTTCTTGACCACATTCCAACAATTCTTTCAATTCTATCAAAAGGTTTTGACCAGTTTTCTTCAATGTCAGAAGCAACAATATCATTCCTAAATATAATACCCAAAATCTTTAACTGTTTTGTCCATTTTATATTACAACATTGTTCTGGGCTGTTCTTCATGGATCCCAACCACATTGCTTCGGTTTTATTTTGATTCAAATTTAAATTTGAAATATACGAGAACTGTTTTACTATCAATAATACTTGTTGCAGGTCGTGTTTGTCTTTGAGAAACAGTGTTACGCCGTCTGCATACATTGCCAGTTTTAACACATATTCCATGTTTCTCTCTCGATCAAATGATGGAAAATTCAGTCCTTTTATGGTCTGATCACTGCGGATTTTAATGGCTAGGAGTTCAAGGCCAAGGACGAAGGCCATCGGAGAAAAATTACACCCCTGACGGATCCCGGTTAGTACGTCGAATTCCTCGGAAATCCAACCCACGTAATTAATACAACTTGTGGTATTATTCATTAATACTTTTACCCAATTTAAAAAAATTCCACCAAAACCAAATTTTTTAAATGCTCAAATCATATATTCCTTTGATATTGAATCAAATGCTCGTGCAAAATCCAGACCAAGGAGAATGCCTGGCTTATTATTACAATTCATAAAATCTGTTACATCATCAATTAATCGAATAATATCACTCGCTTTTCTGCCTTTAATGAAACCAACCTGGTCCTCTGATATAATACCAGAAACAACAGACCCAAGGCGATGTGCCAGACATTTTGCAAATATTTTGTAATCAGTATTAGTGAGAGAAATGGGTCTCCAATGATTTAAATTATTTCGTGATAGATCCTTTCCTTTGTGAATTAAGGATATCACCGCCTTTTTTGTGTAGGAGACATCTCTCCAGCTTGAAAAGATGCGCTTAAGGAGGCAAACACCAAATCCTTCACTTTAGACCAACATTTTTTCATGAAACTGGCTGTGACGCCGTCCAAGCCCGGCGCTGAGCCGTTTCTTAATGATTGAAGGGCTTTACCAATTTCTTCAATTGTAATATCTTTTTCCAACTCATTCGTCTGGTCCTCTTTTAATTGTGGAACATTTAATTGGGATAACTCACTTCGTTTCATCAAAACACATTTTTGTACTAAACATTTTTCGAAAAAAATTGGTTTGCGCTTGCATTATTTCTTGTTGTGATGTAAAAATGTTTCCATTATCGTCACACAATCTATCCATTACTTTAACATTTGCCCTTGTTTTTTCCAAATTCAAAAAGTATCGGGTATTTTTTTCCCCTTCTGCAATACATTTTTTATAAATAAGTACAATATTTTGATATGTCTTTCAATCGTGACATCCATTGCAATAAAAACAGTAACCTCATAAACCGTCTCTGTGCAAAACACTATAATTAAAGAAACGAATAGCTGATTGCAAGAAAAAAAGTTGCAATTTTTAACAACTACAAGTGCGATATTCATCTTTTTTTCTGTTTAAACTAGTAAAAAAAATCAGCAAACAGTTCAGCATTTCCTGGCAGATACCTATATACATATCATAAAACAAGGAGAAGGAAATAGGATATGATGACTTTGCATGCAAAATAAATGTGGACAATTTGTTTTCTGGCTGGTTGGTTAATTCGTTGATGTATTATATTCCTTGGGAGAGACTTACACCTCAGGTGTCTGTTTGTTGTTAGGTGCACTGTCATTTCCAGTGGGGAGGCGTGACATGGGCGTTTAAGAGATATACCGATTCCGATGTAAGCCAAGACTGGGTGACGTACAAGCAGGGCTTTGGGGATCCCAGTGCTGGAGCCTTTTTCGTCGGACTTGATAATCTGCACCACCTGACCAACCAAGCGTCCTACGAATTCCAGATTTGGATAGACTCATACCAAGGTAGCGGGGGTTCGATGTCTTACAACTTGACCATCGGGCCGGAATCCACATCCTATGTCGTCGCCTTTGACAGCCTCAACCCAGACAACAAAATGGATAACTGGTTTGCAGAGTCGCCCCCCGTTAAGTTTAGTTCGCCTGGGCACGACACAAACAACTGTTACAGTCAAAAAGGAAAAGCAGGCTGGTACGGACGTAACTGTACCGGCTACGGTATGTTGTCCAATGGTAATTTCTACTGGTCACAGTCTGGTTCAGAAGTAAGGGTGCACACCATGTATTTCATGTTAGTGCGTCAGTCACAGTACTACAATTAAGAGAATATAAGTTCGGAAATAATGGCAAAAGAAAGTTTGAGAGTTGAATCCGCGGAATCCACGTAAATCAGGTACGTTAACCAGATGGTTGGTTGGTGGTTGTTTGTTAAAGTCCCTTCAACCGATATGGCCTTGTGGTAACAATGCAAGTTCGTTTTCTTTCTCAAGATCAACTAGATTACTGGGGTAATCGTTTATGTCGCAAGCACAGCTGCACATGTGCCTTTAAAGTTTCAATATTTTCTATACGATACATGTTTTCATTCTCAGTGAAAGACATACATGTTCAGGGTTTAACCTGGGAGAAAAAGGCAATGGGACATTTGTCCCCTTCAACCAAATTCCGATGGGACATAGTCGAAGGCAAGAAGCGCCAAAGAGGCCTGTATGCGTTTTGACTAAAGATGCAAAATGGCACAATATGGTGCCATCTGAGAATTAGCCGCTATATCGTGTTATCTCTGTATGTGTGTGTGTGTGTGTGTGTGTGTGTGTGTGTGTCTGTGTGCGCGTGCGTGCGTGCGTGCGTGCGTGCGTGTGTGTGTGTGTGTATGTGTGTGTGTGTGTGAGTGTGTGTGAAATTCGATGTAAAGTGTATATTTGGTGGCGCAGTGGTACGTAATCTCAATGCGCCCTTTGACGCACTGACAGGAATTGTGATGGGACATTTTCAGATTTAATGCGCCAATGGCGCAGGGCGCACAAGTAAATGAAACCCTGCATGTTATTTAGATATGTCATTATATACATGTGTAGATTAGCTCACAGCAGGAAGGATATGGTGTTTGAATTTACTCGGCATTTGCTTTCGTTGTATTTCTGTGTATTGACATTTTCATTGTACGTTTTATTTTTCTTCACACTGGCATAGTCACAAGTATGTTCACTCTTTCTCTCTCCCCCCTCTCGCTCGGTGACTGCGAGTTCTCTGATCGGTTAATGTTTATTCTTTTACTGTTCACACAAGAGGAGTTAAGATATGAATTCGGGTACACAATAAATTTTCATAACCTTTGTAATAAATAAAAGAAGTTAAGATGGCAGCTAATTGCCCGGACTTTGCCCCCTTGTACACTGTTCGCAGTGATTTGGAGTTTTAGGATTTGGCTTGTCCTGCCTCTTCCGAGAGTATTTTATACACTTCTTTTTGAACACAGAAAAGGATGCCCCTTTTAGTTAGATGATCGATTTTTGATAATGATTGAGAAAGGAGAATTGTTGAGGTTTGCAGGCAACTAATGAAGTTTGAGGCAGGAAGTGGTTTTCACCCTCCTTTTCTTTTCTTTCTTCAACTTTATTGTGTTATTGTTGCGCGTGTCATATCCTACTTCTGCACACACACACACACACACACACACACACACACACACACACACACACACACACACACACACACACACACATACACATACACACACAGACACTCTCTCTATCTTTTCTTTAGCTTTCCTTTCCTCGATATTCCTTTCATTCGTATATTCGATATGTAATTAATTATTTCAGTAGAATGTAGACTTTATGTGAATCATCTATAAACGGAAGTGTGAATGTACAAAGTTTGTAACCGATTTGTGCAGACGGTTTTTATTGTGGCAATGGCCGTTAGGGCTTTGAGCACGAGTTGTTTTTGTGGGGTTTTATGGGCATGGATATGCCGTTTAATATTAGCGTTTATGATACGTTTTGATTGTTTTTTGTCTGTGTTAAAGAGAAAGAAGGAGTATTGTGTGTGTACATAATTGCTCCTTGAGAGACAGCTGAAGTTTTGAAGTTCGTCTGCGTTTTTGTCTGCCTATGAGTGTATGGGATCGACGGATACATTGTAAGGTTTGATGTTTGATAACATATGTTTGTACAGCATTTTTCATGAGGAGTTTTTTGTATATTTTTTAGGGAGTTTAGTTTCAGTTTGTAAGGATGCCCTCCACCCCCCTCCTTTTTCTTCCCGTGCTGCCACGGCGGCACTTGCATTGGTTCTGCTAGTTATGACGTAGTTCCAGGTCCCGTTGAGTATAAACGCCAGTGTCTTCATGAGGCCAGGAGGGGCTTTAGCATATAAACACTTCATGTCCCTAATAGGCTCTTGTTCCTGTGAGGACGTAAAACTTAAGTAACCAACCGAGGCCAGGGGTTTCTATTACAAACAGGCAAATTGGGACAGCTTCCGTGCGGAGCTCGAGGGTGTCAGGGAGAAAACTCTCCTTACGGACGACATCGAAGCCTCTTACAATAACATTATAAGATGTTTGATGGGTTGTTGACAGACCAGCTTTTTTGTCTGTCCGAGGGGGAGCATATCGTCTTTTGTTTCATATTTATTGACCAAGGCCGAAGGCCGCGGTCAATAAATATGAAACAAAAGTCGATATGCCCCCCCGAGGACCGACAAAAAAGCTGGTCTGTCAACAAACCATCAAACATCGTTTTTGTCATCATTTTGGTAGTGAGAAAACAAGTGCACAATCAACCCAGGGAGCCATGCTTTGAAACACGGGTACCGTGCGGATAACCACACGGGTCCCGGTTTGATAACCACTGGCAATCAAAGATGGCGTGTGAAAGCAACTTTCTGTGTTTTTGAGTTCATTAAATGAGTTGGGAAGAATATGTCAGGTTTGAAGATGCACATTTATATAGGTTCATCTCGGTATTTCACCCCCTCGGCTTTCTGTTGTAAATATTAAGCTGAGCACGGTGATCGAATGTGGAAGCTACGTTTGGTCAAAGGTCACAGAAGATTTGCGTCGTGCAGCGAAGGAAAGAATCGCGATCTTGTTTCCGACTCGGTACCTCTTTGTTCGAGTCATTAGACCTGTCATTCTGCTTGCTCGGCTTTGTTAGATGTTTGCATATCGTGTTGCTATTTTCTTTGCTTTTATTATTGTTTCTTACTTGTGCTTCGTTTATCGATCGATACAACGTCTTGTGCACGGATCAAAATGTGTGTGTCAGGTGTCGTTTTACTTGAACTTCTGTGTATCGAAACACAGATACACGCACTCCGTGACTTTGTAAGAAGACATAACATATCGGTAGGTTTCATTTGTTTGTGACGAATTTATTGAAGTAGTTTTGTTTTTGTGTTTACTTTTGCCAGTTTGCCAGTTGGTTTTTGGAACTTTGCAAAGCAGTGTCTTGTCGTCTGTTTAGGTCTGGGGAAACGCCAATGAAAAGAGCCGAAAAATCCTCGAGCGTTTCTATTGGGTTTGCTTTTGATTATCCATGTAATAGGGCTTCCTGCAACTATGGTAACCGGGGATTTATTCCCCGGGGAACATGAGATTTATTTCCCAGGTGCTTGTGAATGAAAACTCGTGAAAATGATGACAATACCCGCTATTACGAGCTAGTCGTGTGACAGAGAGTTTTCTTGCACACGAGACTGTAGATGTTTCACGACGGCTTTAGCCGGAGTGAAACAGCAGCAGTCGAGTGTGCAAGAAAACTCTCTGTCACACGACTAGCTCGTAATGGCGATTATGTCTCACAGCATAGGCATAGAGAGATATAAATGAGTTTTTGGGGACGAAATAACAGGCACAAAACCAGACTGACAACACAATTGCCTTTTCACACATACCGTACACACGCATGCGCGCAGAAGATAGATCCAATTCGTTTCGTGTCTTTTTCTGGTTGAATGCATTTAACAAAGTATCAACCAACGTTTCTGAATCTTTCAATGAAAAAATAAACTTTTTTTTAACCAAACAGCACAAACCAACGAAAGCTAAACACACAAACACACGCGCGCACTAACACAGATTGAATGCAAAGCGCGAACGAACACGGAGAATTTTTGTAGGTCAGGTCGTGGGAAAGTCCACCCGAAATGTTCCACGGGGAACTGGTTGTGTTTGGATTGTTCTTTTTCTCACAGTGATGTTGATGTTGTTTACAGTGCAGTTTTGAAAGAATATTTTCTGAATTTGGGGCACACTTTCGTCTTTCGGTTCGTTTATCTTGTCGAAGTAACATTCGAGTGTTTCTAAATCCAAACCTTCCATCACCGCTGGTGCAGATTAGACCTGCCTGACTGTCTGCGTGCGTGTTAGAGCTGAAGACGAAGCCTCAATCGCCAAAGCGTCACCCATCTGTAGGTTCTGAGCATCGGATGTACGTTGATACGTGGTAAGATCCGCACGGAACTGTCTATGCAACTTTTCCAAGTCACAGGTGTAAGGTTCGATCTTTTCTTTGCAATTTCGTCCTCTGTGTACGTAGCAAAGCGTTTCACCATTTTCGGTTTTCGTTGCAGACGACGATAGTGAAAGTAGTACCTATTGTTTTGTTTTGACCTTTCGTATTCAGGGTTCTTCATTGAAGCTTGGTAAAGGGACCGTGTCGTGTAAGTGGAAAGTTGAGGAAGCTTTTGAAAACAGAAATTGAATGAAGAAGAAAATGTGGCTTTCAGTTATGTACAGGAGAACGGGGTTGGTGTTATTCTTTTACCGTCAAACACTTAGTACACAGATAAAACGTGATTGACTGACCAAGGCCTGTTGGCACACTATTCAGAATGCACAACAAAATGTAACAACGCTTTGATACCCATTTTTCTACGTTCGTGATCACTTGAAATGAATACTGAAAACATAAGTGTTTAAGGTAGTGACTGAATGTATGTAAAGGTAAAAATTTTCAGAAATAAATGCATAAAAGCGTGTAACATACAATCTTGCACACGTTTGCTTTAGTAGTGGCAAAGAAGGAATGCGTGTGACATACGTCAATGTATACTCACTGCTGCCAATAATCACATTCCGCTTAAATCAGTAAATCCTAACCGTAAGGCCAAAAGGAATGAGTGGTGGAATGCAGACTGTGACGAAGCCTTGGCAAACAAGCGATATCACATTAGGACATATCTCAGGCACCGTTCAGACGCTAACTTCACGAATATGAAGTCAGCTGAAATAAAATTTAACCAGATCACCGCTAAGGCTAAACTTCAAAACTGGGAAAATTTTGTCCACAAAGAAATTAGAGATTATAAAGACTGTGGCAAAATCTGGAAGAAAATCCGCAGATTTAAATGTACATTAACAGAACTAAAGAAAAGCCACTACTATCGGGCGATAAATTGACCACAACTGACTCTGAAAAGGCAAACCTATTAGCAGCTACCTTTGCCAAAAATAGTCAATCAAAATCCCAAGACACTGAACGACTCAATTATAGGTTAGATCAGGAGAAGGGTTTCACATACCCCCCAGATGACAACCAGTTGCCTATAAACTGTATGTTTAAAGCAAAAGAAGTCCAAAACGCCATCTCTTCTGCGAAAGACCCCAAAAAATCCACAGGTTTAGACCCAATATCATATCACATGATAAAACATTTGCCACCTAACTTTGTTGAGGTGGTCACTCAGTTTTTCAATATATGCTGGTTAAAGGATATTATCCCTGAAGCGTGGTCAAACTCACAGGTAGTAGCAGTATTGAAGAGCGGACAACCGGGCAATCTACCCGGCAGTTACCGCCCCATATCACTCAGCAAGATCTTCGAGCGTGTGGTGAACCAGAGGCTGGAGTTCCACCTCAATAAACACAATACCATCCCTACATGCCAGGCAGGTTTCAGGCAAGGTCGTTCGTGTGCGGACCACATTGTGCACGTCACTGAAAAAATCAAAAAGACCTTGCACATAGTAATAATTCTCTTCTTGGAACCTTCTTTAATATTAAATCTGCGTACGACAGCGTCTGGCATGCTCGTCTACTCCTAAAACTCGGCAGAATTAGTGTCTCTGGCCACACGTACCAATTCATCAAAAACTTCATTAGTAATCGCAAGATGTCTGTCCGAGTGGGCTCTTCGGTGTCCGAAACCCATGTGCTGGACATGGGGGTTCCCCAGGGCAGTATCATCGCGCCAAACTTATTCAGCATCATGCTCTATGACATTACTTCTGTTGAGGTTGACGGTGCCAGTGTACTTCTGTATGCGGACGACCTCGCCTTAATAGACACTAATAGACCACGCCATAACAGAGTTACCAACACTGTTGACTTATCTTCTTACCAAACTAAAATCGACAATCTCTGTCAATATATGTACACCAACGGCTTCCAACTAGCCTCAAATAAAACAGTCTTTCTTGTTGTCTCCCGTAGACAACTGTACAGGAACTGTAGTATAAAGATAGGTTGTGATATTATCAAACCGAGCTCAGAAGCTAAGTTCCTCGGCGTTATCATTGATACTCGACTTAACTGGACCAGTCATATCGAACATCTGATCAATAAGGCCAACAAGGATCTATATATCATACGCTACCTGGCGTCCCAATCCTGAGCCAGAGGACGCAAGTGTGTCACAGAGGTAGTGCGGGCATTAATTCGCTCCTGCCTCTTGTACGGGTGCGAAACTTGCTTTGCGACGCGCCCGGCGCTCATGAAAAAAATGGCTATTATAGAGTGCAGGGCGCTCAAGATAGCTCTGGGATTCTCCCAACAAGCGAGTAAGAGTCGAGTCTACAGCGAGTGTGGGTGGCTGCCCCTTGTAGATGAGATAAAACTCCGTTCAGCTCAGTATGCTGTCAGAGCCCACGCGGTAGAGAACTCTGCCTGCGAGGTCCTGACTGACTTTTTTCCTCTTATGAGGCCAACAGCAAAAATAGCACTCAACTCTTGGCTAAAACGCTACCCTTATCCGACACAGTAAACAGCATTCTAGCCGATAGCGGGGTGAAGGTCAGTGAGCTGGCCAGGGTAGCCCCGCCCTCCTACCCGCCCTGGCTTGAGGAAACCCCATCTATTATATAGGACAGTGAAGATAATACTACCAAAAAATGTAACCCCGTCTACCTAGCTACTGTTACAAAAAAAAAAAAAAAAAAAATTCTCAGAGCATTTAACAGTCTTCACTGACGGATCCAAATTTGCAGACGGCAGCGTTGGCTGCGCCTTTGTGATCCCAGATCTCAAAATCTCAAGGACATATACTCTTATTAAAGATATCTCTATATTCTCAGCCGAGCTATTTGCTTTGCTCATGGCATGCACTTTTATAAATGACCTCCCAGTCACACCGCGTGCGGGTTTTTTTTGCTTTGATTCGCGCTCTTCACAACAAGCTCTGCATCGAAACACATCAAATCGGGCAGAGCTACAAAGAGAAATCCTCTTTACATGTCATCAGTTAATTGCATCCGGCACATCAGTATCGTTTCTCTGGGTCCCCTCTCACGTAGGGGTCCGGGGAAATTAACTGGCGGATGTCGCCACCAAAGAAGCGGCAGAATCTAGCCCTGCTAATACCAACATCGGCTACTCAGTAACCGAGTTCTACAGTAAAATTCGTAAACTCATTCGAAGTCAGAATGTAACATCTCTGCCCTATTAACCCATTGATATGAACGATCTACACCCCGATCTCCCAACACACCTCCTCACTACTTTCAGACGCCTCCGTGCCCGCGGCTGCCGCTTCCATATCTTTAAAAAGTCCTGCCATTGTGGAGAACCCTATTCATTCCAACACATTTTCGCTCCATGCACTACAAATAGCATTACCTTTAAAACTTTATATGACCATACGCAGCTCTATGGTCTGAGTCCCCAGGATTATTTGCGCAATAGTAGTTCTCTAGGCTGGTCACACAGCTTGCTGCTGTGCCGATTGGTCAGGGACTCGGACATGGGGATATGGGTATAACTCTAAGCCCAGATTATCACCTCAGCGTGTCTTAGTTTGAGGTCGAGTGGCTCCCGCCATCCCTCCTGATTCTAGCGACTACCCTCTAGATAACGACTACTTAACTTTAGTGTCTCTCCCCTAGTCCTGGAATACCTTTCTTAAAGATATAAAGAGAGATCTTGTATACCTCTAGGCTCAAAGCAGAGCACGTTCGACTCGTCAGTTACCATTGACCCCACGGTGCAGAGGAGAGAGGTGAGGCTTCCTGCCCCTTTTTGTGGCTGTGGTTGCCCCCCCCCCCCTCCCTTTGGTCCCCGGCACTACTCTAGTTATCAAGAGACTGCCTCCTGTATGGAGGCACAAGGTCAGAGACTGCGGTCTCTCTCCCATCACTTATTGCTATGACATTCCTGCCTTTTATAAGGTTCGGCTGGTGACTTATGTCCCTCCCCCCACCCACCTACATATTCTTCTTTAATATGCTCCGGCGGAGCATGCACTAGCAGCAAAGCATCATAGCTTATAAATTACAAATCATATTACGGAGGCGAACTGTACATATTTCTTTACCGCGGCCTTTGTGGCTTACATCTTAATCTTAAAGAAGTTTTGAGATTTATTGTTCGTGTTCTTCTTACTTGCTCATCTATTTGTTTTTATTGGTGATCCTAAAAGGTTCTACCTTTTAACTCGTTTTGAATAAAAATCATTTTAGAAACCCGTTATTCAGGATATAGAATACAGACTTATAATTCTTACTAAGAAACATCTTAACTACTTTTCATTTTTACGAATTCCACAGAGCATCATCATCTCAATCTCACCCCCATTTTGTTTTTGTTTTTTGTTAAAGCGGACAAACACTCAAGTCCTTAATGACAAAAAACCGTAGGACTTTTAATACCAATTTTACTACTACTACACCCTGTATGTTCTTGGTTTCCTTAGCGTTACCATAACAGTTTTTATATGGCTAAGAAATTAGCTCTTAAATACTCAATCCTGTTTGAATGGCTTTTGCTTCGAAAGGTGGTTCGCGTGTTTTGGCACTCGGTTACATTTGGCGCTAGCAAGCAGGGATAGGACTCGACATGATATGTTCAGGAATGGCGTTATGGCCACTGATTCATTTTCGTGCTGTTCGCATTCCACATTATTAAATTCCATATTAAATTTTTAATTTTTTAAAAATTTTTTAAATCAACTTTAAGGTGGCAGTACTACCTGGGATTATGAAAAAAAATCTATTTTCCATTCCATAATGTGTTATTTTAATACAGAAATGCCTCAATATTGTCAAACATTTTGAATTTGTTGTCGTAATTAGTGCCAATATCGTATTTCTACACAGTTGATGTGTCAATTTTGACATTTTCATTTTGACGCGTAAAACAAGTTTGCGTTTTCCTGTGATGTTTTTTTAAGTATTATACAGTGTTGACATGTTGCACAGTTATGTTTCAAAACATTCTGGCGTTCATTGTGTTTGAATTTCTAAAAAAACAACCACACTGTGGAGCTGTGTGCCATACATCAATAAACCAATTTCTGTACACTATGATTATTGTTCCTTAACATTGAATGTATGATTTAATTTTTGACCAAAGTTTTACTGAAATTGGATGATATATATATATACCACCAACATAATGCAACCCCTCCCCAGGTAGAACGGTCAACCGCCCTTCACAACTTAGTTGGGAATTCACAGGAATTCTTCAGGCGAAAAGAGCATACTTCCGGAACTTCCGCCTGCCACAACTTCCGGTCTGGAAGCTGACGCCATTGATCGACGAAACTGACAAGAGATCATTGTCAATACGCATTGGCTATTTCTACATGCCTGGTGTCAGTGTAAGTGATGTTCTCTGTAGATGTGACTTTTTCATGTTCATGTTACAAGATGGCGGTATACCTTCTTTGCTACTGGTTTAATGGAGTTAATGAAGCAGCAGCAACACGATAAATATTGATTAAAAAAAATAAAAATTTTTTTCGCGTGAACGTGAAGAAAATTGAGAAAAAATCTACCGCAAATAAACAACAAAAACCAAATCAAAAACAACAAAAACAACAACAACGGACGACGCAATTAAAATAACCAAATAAAATGCAAACAAACAGTATTAAAATATACAAATTAACTATAAAGAACATAAAATAAAAAACATAACATCCATGTTAACTACTTATTCACACACACACACACACACACACACACACACCGCACACGCACGCACTCACGCACAAACACATACACACACATACAGTACATAAATACACACACACACACACGCACACACACACACACACCTCTCTTATAATGAAAATGGAGAAAAAACAACTACCGCATATAACAACAACAACAACGGACGATGTGCAATTAAAATGACATACATAAATGCAAGCACACTTTATATATACAAATAAACTATGAAGAAAAGACAAAAACATAACATCCATGTTAACTACTTATCACTCACACACACACACACACACACACACACACACACACACATACACACACACACACACACACACACCCCTCCCACATACACACACATACACACACACACATACACCCCCCCCCACACACACACGCACACACCCCCACACACACATACACATACACACGCACACACACACAAACTCCCCCCCCCCACACACACACCTTTTATGATGTAATACAGGTCTGTAGACATGAGAGATCGATATAATGTACACTTGGTTTTATTTGGATTATTTTTAATTCTCTGTACCACTGTTATTTCCTTACAGTGTAGAATTGATTATTTTTTGAAGACTTCAAGACAGCAACTCGATGATAGCATCGAAGTACTGTGGAGAAAGCGGTGTTGGTTATGAGCTTGAGTCAAAAATCAGTAGCTCCTGGAACAAATTACTTGATAAACACAAATATACATGAAATAAAAGAGACACATTTCATCTCCTCTAGGTGCCAGGCTGAATTTTTGAAAAACG
The DNA here is from genome assembly GCF_037325665.1 of Littorina saxatilis. Classification (NCBI taxonomy): domain Eukaryota; kingdom Metazoa; phylum Mollusca; class Gastropoda; order Littorinimorpha; family Littorinidae; genus Littorina; species Littorina saxatilis. The sequence continues at coordinate 51,564 of NW_027126131.1, read as the reverse complement.
CCAATGGTCGCATCATATCGTCTTATTTCGTTTCGCTTTTAACCTCGGAGATAAAAGGAGAGACGTCTCGGTTTGTTTATACACTGTGGTTTCTAATTAGGAATGGTGCTAAAGTCGGGACAATGTGAGTGCGGTTCATTTTATTTATTTTATGCAATTTATATCGCGCACATATCTCAACCACGGATTCAAGGCGCAGGGATTTATTTATGCCGTGTGAGATGGAATTTTTTACACAATATATCACGCATTCACATCGGCCAGCAAACCTCAAGCCTATTAGGGCGAGCATTCACCTTTCACGGCCTATTATTCCAAGTCACACGGGTATTTGGTGGACATTTTTTATCTATGCCTATACAATTTTGCCAGGAAAGACCCTTTTGTCAATCGTGGGATCTTTAACGTGCACACCCCAATGTAGTGTACACGAAGGGACCTCGGTTTTTCGTCTCATCCAAAAGACTGGCACTTGAACCCACCACCTAGGTTAGGAAAAGGGGGGGGAGAAAATTGCTAACGCCCTGACCCTGGGTCGAACTCGCAACCTCTCGCTTCCGAGGCAAGTGCGTTTACCACTCGGCCACCCAGAGGAGCACGTTCAACAAACATGCCCACACCTGGAGACAGCACGCCAGCACTACTGGCCAGAAGACACCAGCCTGGGCACCAAGCTCTGGGGACCCGCTGCCGATCTGCGGACTTAAACGCAGAAGAAGAAGAAGAAGAAGAAGAAGAAGAAGAAGAAGAAGAAGAAGAAGAAGAAGAAGAAGAAGAAGAAGAATGAAGAAGAAGAAGAAGAAGAAGAAGAAGAAGAAGAAGAAGAAGTCGCGCATCGGGACTGTGACGAATGGAATTCGTGTATCGACTCCCTCTCTCATATTAATCGAGACTTCACTAGTTGCGTACACAAAACGAGGTTAAATGACCGAGACTACGTCATGACGACACTGTATACATATGACGTCAACGCTCGTGCCATTAGTCCAAAACTAGTGCAGCGTACAAGACAAGAATTTGTTTATCTTCATGGAAAGAAATTTAAAGAAGAGAGCAAAAGGAAACAGCGTGCATTGGTATTAATTCGTGAATATGAACTGTACATATATTCAGTTGAGGTTGCTAGGATGCAATGCTCTGACCGTTTCATTGACTCCAAGATGGCAGCAATCAACGAAGCCACGTAGATTGCACTAGCATATGTTTCACCTTCCGTGGACGGATTTCCACATTTTTGCGATCTCCAAAGGTCCACTAACCGCAGGTAAAACACGCTAATACATTTTAACATTATTGATTCACAGGAAAACACAGGTATTGTTCATTTTCCATGTGTTTGTGTCAGTCTGTGAACTCTTGTTTCTGTGTTTGTTTTAGAGAAACAAATTGAATGATATCGATGGAAATCATACTTGATAATAACAGATATTGCACGTGTGTGTTGCAGAAGGTGCAAGTGTACAGGGGTGTACAATGCTTGTGTAAATGATGTCGTGTGAACACTGTGGGAAGGGCAACGTCAGCGGTAACCACGGAAGGAACCACCAACGTCCCCAAGTGTCACCCAGATCGAGTTTAGGCCAAAAAAAATAATAGGTGTGGTTACGGTAACATAGCCAAAAAAAATAGGGTAGGAAGGTAGGCAAACACTTTTTTTTTTTTTTAACTTTTTTTTCTAATGTGTACAAATTAAACCTACTTGACAGGGAAATAAGTGTGCGATTCGGGCGCTTTCGCTTTCATAGCGTTTTCTGCACTCGTTTTCTTGTGTGTTTTCTTGTGGTTTTTTTTGACAAATGTAATAAAAAGTTATAGGGTCGGCCCCTAAAAATAGGGTAGGTCGGGTTACCGTAACCACACCTATTTTTTTTTTAGGCCTTATCATGATGAGTAGACTACTTTATATTTTGTGAACATTAACACACCATCACGTCTTCATTTGTGTAAACCGAAATACATTTGCAACGAGAAGAAGAAGTACGTTCCGCGCTTCGATATCAAACGTCTACGCAACAAGAAGAAGAAAGACAATGTTGTTACGTGTGTGTGAAATCGCACCAGCGAAATCATAATCTATAAAACTTTCATTTAAAGATTCTAAGAGAAAGGGATTGATGTCTGCAAGAATGATCACGTGCATGTTTTTGAAAGTACAGAATTATTAAATTTCTTATTACTTCTTTGCACTTGTCTCTGTTAAACACTGATCAGCCCTAGAACGAGAAGCAGACGTCACAGGGACAGACTCAAGTCGCGGCTTCCACATTCCTAGCTACTGTCTCGACATGGATAAAATGCCAAAAGTGGGAATTATCTTGCACAATATACAGAGGGGGTTAAGGGAGGGGGGTGGGTGCTGTAGGGCCACAAGATTACACTCTAAACAAAAGTGTTCCACTCCTGAACACCCTTTCTGTAACCACTTCTGAACACCCTTTTAGTAGAACACTTTTGGAACACAAAAAGTGTTCTATACACAAAAAAGTGTTCCAAAAGTGTTCCAAAAGTGTTCCAAAAGTGTTCCAAAAGTGTTCACATCTGAACACTTTTAAGTGTTCACCCTGCTGTAACCACTTCTGAACACATAAAAGTGTTCAGGTCAACACTTTTAGAACACTTTTGGAACACTTTTGGAACACTTTTAGAACACTTTTAGAACACTTTTGGAACACTTTTAGAACACTTTTGGAACACTTTTGGAACACTTGTAGAACACTTTTAGAACACTTTTGGAACACTTTTGGAACACTTTTGGAACACTTTCATCCTGCACTGTCATACAATTCAGAAAGACATTAAAATCAAATTTTGTGAGCAAAGAAGCATTTTTAATTGACAAAAAGAAATGTCTGCAGCAGTCGCAGAACAAACGGGTCTGGGGTAGGAATTGTTGAACACATAATATACCGAGCAACAAAATTCGTCATTGTTTGATTGACAAAATCTTCATCAATTATAGAGTTAGAATTATTAAACTACAAAAGTTTAATGAAGGCATGTTTGACCTTGCTTTTGTGTGATTATTTTGATGCTGTGACTGTTTTAACACACAAGACAAGCAGGTTTATCGTAAAACACATAATGCGCGCTCGCAGCACGTGCAAGTAGAGCAGGAGAAATCTGATATGTGAGATGTGTTCACTAATGCATTAGCAACCAAAAGAGACCATGGCACGCTTGCTGCCAGTCTCACTTTTGAAACAGCCAGGATGCCAAGATTGACACCACCAAAATGCCAGGTCGATTTAAAGCTGGGGGTGATCCAGAAGCGCTGGCATGTGCTTTAAACGTGCATGTGTCAACAGTTTATCACCTTCTGCAATGTTCTGGTGACATTGGAAGCACTGCAGTTATGCAACGCGGTAGATTTTTTCGCATTACCCCAATAAGACAAGATCGCAATTTCCTTCCACAACGTCTTCGACATCGATTCAATTCAGCCGCTGACAATACCAGGAACATCACTGGTAGCAACCAGTGTCCGATCAGTGGCCAGAGAACGCGATGAAGGCTGACTGAGCGAGACCTCCAAAACTTCGTTTTGTCCCGTGTGTTGAAACAATCGCAGCATCAAAATACTCACGCAACAGCTGTGTCAAACATGCCTTCATCAAAATGTTGTGGTTTGATAATTCTAACTCCATAATTGTTCCGAGATTTTGTCAATCAAACATTGCAGAATTTGTTCGCGTTTCTTTTGTTGCTCGGTATATGTTGCTATTAAATAATATGAACGGAGCTCTGGTAAACCCCATCTTGAAAGTTCACACACGAAAGTCCGATAACAAAAACACCCTTCAGAGTTGGGAGGATTCCAGGCCCTTGGTCTTTGGTTTAGTTTTCAACTCGCTGTCCGGAGCATCCTGTTCGAAATAAAAGTGAGTTTTAGAACATGATGCATTTCCAACTCTTAACAGGTTTGTGTAAAACGTTTGTACTTAATTGAGAACACTGAAGTGTAAATCTTAACTAATAGTGGACTTCTTCTTGCTGTCAGCAGATCTCCAACAATCGCAGTTACAGGTAAACTTTTTTTATTCCAGAACGGGCATATGTCACATAACAGAGAACAAATACGTCACGTCCAATTCGCTCTCACCTTCCCAACACACAATGACACTCGCATGCACGCACATGCACACACGACTGAATGTAAAAAGTAATCCCTCTTGAAGCAGGAGTCTGTCCCTAAGAACAAAAAGTAGAATTAAAATAGGTCTTTCGCAAGGATTTCATTAGCGCGTGGCCACTCTGGAAAATGGCACTCTACAAATTGTTTATATAAGGTAAGCAGTAAACCGTACTGCTAATGTGGCGAGGCCTTGAGCACGCCCGTTTTCCTTAACTCGTTCTTAACCTATGTGAACCCAGGGAAAACACCTTGTCAACAATCACTGGAAGCCAAAGATCACTGTCGCAATTAATCGTGAACTCCGATGAGTTTTAGTTTAAAGAAAAGGGTGTCATATTGAATGCACCCTCTAGTAATCCGTTTGTAAAGAAACTACCTAAGTTTTGTTGGTTTGATCTAAATAATGAATTATAAGGAAATCATTTATTATGTAATGTATTCTATATTATAGAATGCATTCTATAACGTCCCGAACTGCCTTCTATGATAAAATGCATTCTATTTACACAAAATACCAAAATGCTTTTTATGATAGAATGCGTTCTTTAACGTCCTGAAATGCATTATAATTTATATGCATAATGTCCCGAAACTACAACAGGCCAGCCCCGCAAAGAAAAGCAGAACTACACACACACACACACACACACACACGCACAGAGAGAGAGAGAGAGAGAGAGAGAGAGAGAGAGAGAGAGAGAGAGAGAGAGAGAGAGAGAGAGAGAGAGAGAGAGAGAGAGAGAGAGAGAGAGAGAGAGAGAGACAGAGAGAGAGAGACAGAGAGAGAGACAGAGACAGAGAGACAGAGACAGAGAGAAAGAGAGAGCTGTGTGTGAGAGTGTTTGTAGATCTGCTTTCGAAGCAGGGACCATACCGAGCTGGCCTGTAGAAGTTTTGTGGCGCTTTATGGAGAATGCATTCTATCATAAGAATGCATTGTTGGACGTTATAGAATGCATTCTATAATAGAATACATTTCTGGGCAAATGACAAGTATGATTGAATGCATTCTATATTATACAATGTTTTCTATTTTATAGAATGCATTCTATAAATATAGAATGTGTTCTATGATATGGAATGCATTCTTTAATATAAAATGCATTCTAATTTCTATCATAATTTTCTAAAATATTTCATTATTTAGATCAAACTAACCAAAACTTACAAACGGATCGCTTTTAACTCACGTGATCTCAAGCTAAACCTACGTGAACCGAAGGAAAACACCTTGTCAGCGACCATTGGAGGCCAGCGATCACTGTCAAAACCAATCATAAACTCCGATGAGAATATTTTCAAAAGAAAAGGGTGTCATATTGAATGCACCCTGCATACACAGTTAGCGGCAATGGCAGATCCAAGCGGATCAGCAGCGTGTTGTCTGTTGGCCATGCTTTGACTAAAGCTGGCCTCAGTGTTTACGGCACTACTCTACCATAACGAATGGAAATTCTGAGTAGACTAAGTTCAGGAAAACATTTTATCATTGCAGGCCTCAGCACTCACTGAACTTAAAAATATGTATATTTTTTCCACCTTTTAAGGAGAAGACTGCAAAATAAGGCAGCATTCTCAAAATGTAACTGCGCTGTATCCCACAGAAAGCTTAAACTTACATGAAGTGCATCCACAAGGTTTCGTCGCATTACTGTTAGCTCCATCTCCAGAAAGTGAACTGCCTCAGCGAAGCAGTATGGTTCCTGCACACACAAGATGCATGTTAAGAAATCAAACACTATTTTACTGAAGTTCCACATCGTAGCAACACTGACAAGTGTTCTGATTCTCATACTTTTGTTTATTGTGAAACTGTGTATCAACATTTAGATTTCTGTCAAATGTGGAAGGAGAGGGGGCTGGCTGTGTGTGTGTGTGTGTGTGTGTGTGTGTGTGTGTGTGTGTGTGTGTGTGTGTGTGTGTGTGTGTGTGTGTGTGTGTCCACATATGAGTTTGGCGACTGTCTGGTGTGTTTTGCACGGAGATATTAATTTTGAAACAGAGTATTTCAGCAAATAGTATAATCAATGATTCCGCAACCGCCGGCACAACTGGCCTAGTGGTAAGGCGTCCGCCCGGTGATCGGGAGGTCGTGGCTTCGAACCCCGGCCGGGTCATACCTAAAACTTTAAAATTGGCAATCTAGTGGCTGCTCCGCCTGGCGTCTGGCATTATGGGGTTAGTGCTAGGACTGGTTGGTCCGGTGTCAGAATAATGTGACTAGGTGAGACATGAAGCCTGTGCTGCGACTTCTGTCTTGTGTGTGGCGCACGTTAAATGTCAAAGCAGCACCGCCCTGATATGGCCCTTCGTAGTCGGCTGGGCGTTAAGCAAACAAACAAACAAAACTTATCAGATCAATATTTCTCTGCAAAACTACACACTATATGCAAATGCAGGACATGCGTACCTTGGTAAACACGTCTGGGTTGCCGTCAGTGCCTCCTGTTCATCCTCAGTGCAATTCAGAAGAAATGTGCGCAGGTTACGCCCACATCGATTCGCCACATGGGCACATCAGCTCAAACGGCTTCCCAGTTTCCTGAAAGTGTGATAGATCTGTGAAATTAAATACAACCAAGCATGCACAGAATTATTCTAAATTGCGCACACAATCAACCTGGCCACTATTATGATGAATGTTGTTCATTAATGTATGCTGTTTTTAGCCTACCGCTTCACTTTATCTAGCGTGCAGATCGTACATCTATGATCTAACCAAAGGAAGAAGAAGAATCCGAACATCTGCAAATGTATTGCTCTGACCACAGGCGGAAGGTATCGTTCACTGGACCACCATTATAATTATAAGGAACCCCTGGACATACAAGTATAACAATAACACAAAACCAAGCACATCAACCAGAATAAAAAATCAACATCAAATTGAAATAGAGTTTATTTACCAACGCAGAACTAATGTAAAAGGTCCACTGATCAGCTGAAACCGTTGCGACAGCAAAATTAGAGAAATTGTCTTCAAACGTCCACAGATACAAGTAACAGGAACATGTTACAACAAAAATACGAGTGACTAAGCTTAGATGAATTAATACAAAATCTCAGCAAGCAACTTACAGATAACAATTGGAAATCCTGAGCCAAATCAACGCAGCGACAACGCAGACAGGTCCACAGATCTAAAAGTGTCAACGTTCTTTTTTGGTCCAGCTGAAGCATGATGGGACAATTAGTAACATTATTAAATTGTAAAAATAAAAATGCTAATACTTACCGCTTATTAGATGTCTCAGATGAAATAAATGTTTGATGAAAAAATATAAGCACAACACGATTAAAAACAAAAACAAAAAAACGTCCCGCAGCGGTCTAGGGGGTATAAACATTATATACTCTAAGCGACGCTAGATCCCGACGAGTCTCCGTAGCTCAATCGGTAGAGCGCTGACATGGCAAGGCGAAGATCTCGGGTTCGAATCTGCTCATGGCCCAAATATTTTTAATGTATTATTTTATTCGGATCATGACTAAAAGACGAAGTGGAACACTTGTGGAACACTTGTTGAACACGTGTGTTCACCTGGTGTTCCACTGTGCAAAAAAGTGTTTACCATGTGTTCCAAAAGTGTTCAGGTAGCAGAAGATGCTTCAGGATAACACATTGAGAACACTTTCTGTGTTCCAAAAATGTCAAAATGTGTTCACCCTAACACTTTAAGTGTTCACCCTAAACACTTTCAGTGTTCTCAAAGTGTTATAAAATTATGGTGTCTCGGGAGGGTTTTTGTGTGTGTCATTTTCTGCAATTTAACTTCTTTCCATTCTATCAACAGCAGACGACCCGACATGGAAATTTACAGGATATTTGCTTTTGAGAAATTATACCGGCGCTTTTCGGTATGAATGTTTTCTGTCGTAATCTGCACGGAAATCGCAGTCAGTGTTCTAGCCACAATCAGTAACGACACAAAGTGTAGGAAAATGCGTACCGCTGATGCCTGCTGTGTTAGATAGCCTGTCCTCGGATCGCTCCGATCATACAGTTCTTTGGAATAGGCTGCAAAACTACAAAGTTGAGGGAGCAAATCAAAGCTAGAATCGATCTTATTTGTAGAAAATAAAGGGAAACCATCCGAAACAGGGGCGGACCTAGTTGTGGATAAGGGGGGGTTCCAAATTGGAGCAGGGGTCCAGGGGCCGCTCAGGCCCCGGTGGGGTCCATGGGCAAAGCCCTGGTGGGGGGTCTGGGGGGCTTTGCCCCCCAGATGCTGAAGGAATTTTATTTTTTTAGGTCAATCGGAGGCCTCTCGTGGAAGATAACAAGGTAAAAAAAAAACGGATGGGGGGTGGGGGGGGGGGGGGGGGTTCCGGGCACCCAGGAACCCCCCCCTAGGTCCGCCCCTGCGAAAAGAAAGCAGTGCAGGTTCAAAGCACAGTCTGAATAGTGTCCCTTGATGTGGAAGTGTCTGAAACCCACTGATCTTTCAGCACATTCTCAGTCTTACTATGTACTGTTTGGAACGTGTTCAAAATAAAGTGTGAGATCAGGCTAAGACTTTTTAAATGAACAACAATTTAATCTGATGTTGTCTAGGGCTAATGATTCAATAGCTGACTTGCTTACTTATTTGGTAAGTGTGTGTGTGTGTGTGTGGTGTGTGTGTGTGTGTGTGTGTGTGTGTGTGTGTGTAAATGTGTGTGTGTGTGTATGTGTGTGTGTGTTTGCATGAGTGAGTGTGTGTATTGTGTGTATATGTTCGTACGTGTGTGTGTGTGTGTGTGTGTGTGTGTGTGTGTGTGTGTGTGTGTGTGTGTGTGTGTTTGAGTTAGTGTGTGTATATGTGTATGTGTGTGTGTGTTGTGTGTGTGTGTGTGTGTGTGTCTGTGTGTGTCTGTGTGTGTTTGCATGCTTTGTCCAAGCCAACTCATCGACTTTGACTTTCACACCAGAGCAGATCGGATCGATGAACTGAGCTGTGAGCTTGGGGACACGTACACACTAATAAAGGGACTCTACCCTGTCAAGTCTAGAGTTGAGCTAGACTGAGTTGCCTCCCTTTATCATTTGTTCAGCTATGGGCAATTTCGATTTCAAACCATTAACAACATATTCTATCGCAATTGCTCCTCTTGTAAAATTCCATCAGTGACGAGGGATCTTTCAAACACAGTCATTCCAATCCAATTCTTCTTTGAATTCGAAGCAATTCATGGAAGCTAAAATTATATATAAGCTTTTGCATAAAATAAACAACATTTCCTGAAAGGAAACATTTCATCAGGGCCGTCGAAGAACAACCTGGATAATGTTCCTTGATGTACGTGGGAGCGTCGGAAATGAAGCACCTCATGAAATTATCAGTCCATAGTACGGCGCTACCTTTTTATCACACACTCTTTTGCATACGCGTGTTCGGGATTTCCGAGCCAGAGGATTTTCCGCTGTGAACTTGAACTTTATCGTGCGAAAGCGTTTTCGGACCAGAGTCCGTACTCCGGGGAACAAATCCCTCGCTAAACCCGGGGATCGAACCCCCCACCGATAGTGATGAATTGTGTTTTTAGCCAAACACACTGCTAGTAAAGCTACGTTATATTGCCACTGAAGCGTTGAGATTGTCAAACAATTTGTCTTGCCTAACCGTTTTTTGTCAGCGTTGGTTGGTTACTTGAGTTTTACGTCCTCACAGGAACTAGAGCCTATTAGGGACATGAAGTGTTTATAAACATTGTCAGCGTGGGAGAAGTACGGATGACCTTTTTCAGCCACTTTCGGTAAATCGCGCGAAGGTCGCAAGATTCAACGAGATTGTTATTTAATTATCAACCACACCTGTTCGTTAATTGTGATATTGGAAGAAAACTGTTCTAGAAGTACATTTGCACGAACAAGCCTAGCGCCTACGTTGCATCAATCTGTTCCAAGATAATTATGGTCCTGTTTAAAGGCACAGTAAGCCTCCCGTAAACCAGCACAGATACGGTCAGGCTTTTACACACAGTACAAACACCCTTTCGTTTAAACACTCACCGCTTGAGAACATCATTCTTAGGTGCCCTACGTAAAGAGCGAGCAATTTTCAAAGAATTTATTTTCGTGGACCGTCTGATCGGCAAATCAGCTAGCGCCTCGTTTTGACGCTAGAACTAACTTTTAAAATCTAGATAATAAATCGACAGCTTGTTACACAAACATTCTTAAATCATAAAATAATTCTTTTTTTCGTCAAGACAAGATCAGTAAAATTCGAAGTTTTGAAAGTTTGAAAAAAGAAAAGCCCGAAAACGTGTCACGCAAACCGTCTTTCTCGTAGCAGACGATGGTTGTGCCTAGCGCCCGTTCCTCTGAACAGCCACCTGCCACCGCTCTAGTTCGTATGAATCGCAGCCGTTTGTTGCGTTTAGATTCAGAGGTACACAATAACGTGCTATTACAGATAAGCTTACAGCGAGTCGCATTAAAATCACAAACTGACGACTACATTGTAAACAAAGGAAACTGGATCACACGGGTTCGCTATGGCTCAGATGTAAGATAGATCACCCAAAAATAAATTCTTTGAAAATTGCTCGCTCTTTACGGAGGGCAACTAGGATGTTCAAAAGCGGTGAGTGTTTAAATGAAAGGGTGTTTGTACTGTGTGTAAACGCCTGATAGTATCTGTGATGGTTTACGGAAGCCTTACTGTGCCTTTAAAGGACGTTAAAAAGAAAAAAGGAAAACAAAACCAATGCTGCGGTCGGATTGACAGGTGCATATAATCTCTAAAACTTTGTAGTTCCAAGCATCCGCCCTTACCTGAGACACCAAAACATTGTTCATTGACCGCTTTATAAAAAAAATCATTGGTTGCAAATTGTTCATATGACATCAATACATTTTATTCCAAATAATTTAATATTGTTTTGCATTAAAACAAGATCTTTGTTTATAAAACCATTTGATAGACATTGTTGTATACTATAATTTGTCAAATTTTGTTTTGAAAATGATAAGTTTTGCATGAGTACTTGTTCGAGCAAGATATAATTTGTGGCCGATCGGAAATCGGAAATTCCCGTTCTTTCTCTCCTCAAACAAACAAACAAACAAACAAACAAACAAACAAACAGAGTGAAACCTATAAGCCCCTTTAATGCATAAAGCCGGCTTAAAAATGCAGGCTGTGGAACTATAGTCTTCAAAAATCTCTGAAATAGGATGGGGTCCAGGGATCCCCAAGGTCCGGTGTAACACGACATTTTTACTCCACGGAACATTTACTCCGGAGTAACAATTTTGTACGAAATTCTTACTCCGAGTACACCTTTCGTACGAGAAAAGAACTCCCCAATGCACGAACAAATGACTCCCTTCAAGAAATGTTTACTCCCCTTTTTACATTTAGTCAGATTTTGACTAAATGTGTTAACATCGAGGGGGAATCGAAACGAGGGTCGTGGTGTATGTGCGTGCCTGTGTGTGTGTGTCTGTGTGTGTGTGTAGAGCGATTCAGACTAAACTACTGGACCGATCTTTATAAAATTTGACATGAGAGTTCCTGGGTATGAAATCCCCATACGTTTTTTTCATTGTTTTTAAAAATGTCTTTGATGACGTCATATCCGGCTTTTCGTGAAAGTTGAGGCGGCACTGTCACGCCCTCATTTTTCAACCAAATTGGTTGAAATTTTGGTCAAGTAATCTTCGACAAAGTCCGGACTTCGGTATTGCATTTCAGCTTGGTGGCTTAAAAATTAATTAATGACTTTGGTCATTAAAAATCTGAAAATTGTAAAAAAAAATAAAAATTTATAAAACGATCCAAATTTACGTTTATCTTATTTTCCATCATTTGCTGATTCCAAAAACATATAAATATGTTATATTCGAATTAAAAACAAGCTCTGAAAATTAAATATATAAAAATTATTATCAAAATTAAATTGTCCAAATCAATTTTAAAACACTTTCATCTTATTCCTTGTCGGTTCCTGATTCCAAAAACATATAGATATGATATGTTTGGATTAAAAACACGCTCAGAAAGTTAAAACAAAGAGAGGTACAGAAAAGCGTGCTATCCTTCTTAGCGCAACTACTACCCCGCTCTTCTTGTCAATTTCACTGCCTTTGCCATGAGCGGTGGACTACGATGCTACGAGTATACGGTCTTGCTGAAAAATGGCATTGCGTTCAGTTTCATTCTGTGAGTTCGACAGCTACTTGACTAAATATTGTATTTTCGCCTTACGCGACTTGTTTTTACTTCCAGTAAAAATCTCGTACGCAAAACTGGGATGCGGGCGAAGAAATAATGCCAATAACTGAATAAGTGATCTCGCGCACACAAAATGTCGCGCTACCCTCCTTCCACCCCTTCCACCACCAAGAATAACAGGGGACAAGGGAGTAAAAATTTCGTACACCTGGCATGGGAAGTTAAATTGCTTGTGTTGGGGTGAAGTAATTTATTCGTTATTTATTCGTCAGGGGAGTAACATTTTTGTACGAAATGTTTACTCGGAACTCACCTGTCTTGGGGAGTAATTTTCTCGTGCAATGGGGGAGTGCTTTTTTCGTAAAGGGAGTAACTTTTTCGTACGAAATGTTTACTCCGGAGTAAAAATCTCGTGGGAGTAATTTTCTCGTGTTACACCGGGTCGGATGCAGGGACAACTGGAGGGTATCAGGAGGCCTCTCCTTGGAGGAAATGTCATTATTTCTGGACAGTATACTATAACACACTGATCAGGACTTGTGTAATAAGTCTATGTAAATTGATTTTTTTTTTTTATATCCAGGGTGATGTTTAAAAAAAAGATGTATCGATTATTTTCCTCGGAGAATCTTTTTTACCTCGGAAAAGCAATCAGGTTTTCTTTGAAATTCGCGGATCAGAGGAAAATTCCCCAGCCTGCAACGTGTTTCTGGTATTAACAATACATGAGAGAGTGTGGCAAAGGAGGTGCGGATAGCGTCGCAACGTTTTGCAGAAGGAGGTAAGTCCGCCAGTGCATTAAGAAAGACGTATGAAGGAGCATTGTGTGCATTTTTGAGAGGGGATCTGCGTTATAGAACAGTTGTTAAAATTAGATCTGCTGTAAGAACTAGTTCTAATATATTTGAATTTAATGAAGAAATATCATCATAAAAAGACCTATGAAGAAGGATGCTCCCCGCCACAAAAAAAGGCAAACAAGTGAGGTTAAAGCAGCCTGCAGCCAACTGAGGTCAAAACAGAAAAAAGAAAAAGAAAGGAACATGATTTAAACAGAGTTTAACTCATTTGCATCCCATCGCAACGCAACAACAGTTACTGTGGACATTTTGGCAAACGACAACAAGTATTCGGTTTTTATAGCAGTATTGCCAGTCTCAGCTGAGTAAATCAAAGCTCTAACAGCAGTGCGACAAGTCTTGAATTAGTGCACAATTTTGTTTGTTTGTTTAACGCCCAGCCGACCACGAAGGGCCATATCAGGGCGGTGCTGCTTTGACATATAACGTGCGCCACACACAAGACAGAAGTCGCAGCACAGGCTTCATGTCTCACCCAGTCACATTATTCTGACACCGGACCAACCAGTCCTAGCACTAACCCCATAATGCCAGACGCCAGGCGGAGCAGCCACTAGATTGCCAATGTTAAAGTCTTAGGTATGACCCGGCCGGGGTTCGAACACACGACCTCCCGATCACGGGGCGGACGCCTTACCAGTAGGCCAACCGTGCCGGTATTAGTGCACAAGCTTTCCACTGAGTATAGCATGTGTCTCTGCAGTAGTTTGTCTTTCTTTCTTTATTTGGTGTTTAACGTCGTTTTCAACCGTTAGTAGTAGTTTGTCGCAGTCTGACCTAATTCAACACTATGACGATCTGTTTACTTAATTTGTGGATTGTTTATTATGTACTAGCATTTAGGGCCCGGCTTCGCCCGGGGTGGCATCAAAGGCATTGAAAGGCAAGTGCTGGCCACTGAGAGTGTCAATAAATTCCAGAAAATTGACCAGCAGGTTCAACTGATCATGCTACACCCGTAAATGCCGTGTGTTGGTATGATAAGAGTTACCTCCTGTCCATGGATAACAAAGCAAGAGTTACCTCCCTTAGATTCTAGACATTTCTGGAACTGTCCGGTTGATTTTTCCTTCTTCATTTTTTCTCCTCACAGGAGCCATACAGAGTCTCTAATATGCCTGACATAGTGTGCTTGCTACAGGTGAACACTATATATATAGGCTGTATTCATTAAAGGGGAGGTCCATAATCTGAGAAAGAAAATACTGAATCAAGAAATTAAAACCAAGGTGCACATCTGCGGCCCCTAGGGAGTGTGTGTATATGGTATTATGCATCGGTGTCTCTGCGGACCTTTTTTGTACTGTCTCGCTTTACATACCGACACGCACACATAAACCTTCACCTACCCCCTCAAACCCCAAGCCGAAAGCATATGACATCCAGTTAAATACTGACTAAATGTAAATTAAAAGTATAAGAATGGAAACAACAGAACATGTTTGTTTGAAACCTTAGAAAGCTAACACACTGTGAGCCAGCCAGCCAGCTTGTCCCTTTCACATAACAGAAATGAGATCGCAAACGTGATTATTGTTTTCCTCGCAATATCAATGAAGCTGTGAAATACGTGTCACAGAGGATAAAACCCACTGATGCCTCCCTGAAATATAGGGGAACAAAACATGAGAAAAACAGGATAAGCAAGAAGAGAAGAGAAGAAAATCCAAAAGACTATTGCCTGCCCAAGAAATAAATAAAAAAAGAAAGAATAAATGAATGATAAAAAGAAAAAAAAAAGAAAAGCAAACGAAAGAAAGAATAAAAGAAAAATAGAAAGACAAAAAGAGAACAATAAAAAATTAAAAAATAAATTAAGAAAGAAAGAAAGACAAACAAAAAGAAAGACAGAAAGAGAACGATAGAAAAAAAGAAAGAAAGAAAGATAGAAAGAAAGAAAGAAAGAAAGAAAGAAAGAAAACAAGAAAAAAAGAAAGACAGAAAGAAAGAAAGAAAGTAAGATAGAAAAGAAAGAAAGACAAAAAGAAAGAAACAAGTCGCGTAAGGCGAAAATACAACATTTAGTCAAGTAGCTGTCGAACTCACAGAATGAAACTAAACGCAATGCAACGCAGCAAGACCGTATACTCGTAACATCGTCAGTCCACCGCTCACGGCAAAGGCAGTGAAATTGACAAGAAGAGCGGGGTAGTAGTTGCGCTGAGAACGATAGCACGCTTTTCTGTACCTCTCTTCGTTTTAACTTTCTGAGCGTGTTTTTAATCCAAACATATCATATCTATATGTTTTTGGAATCAGGAACCGACAAGGAATAAGATGAAATTGTTTTTAAAACGATTTCGGAAATTTAATTTTAATCATAATTTTTATATTTTTAATTTTCAGAGCTTGTTTTTAATCCAGATATAACATATTTATATGTTTTTGGAATCAGAACATGATGAAGAATAAAATAAAAGTAATTTTGGATCGTTTTATAAAAAAATAATTTTAATCACAATTTTCAGATTTTTAATGACCAAAGTCATTAATTAATGAAGGTGTGACAGTGCCGCCTCAACTTTTACAAAAAGCCGGATATGACGTCATAAAAGACATTTATCGAAAAAAAAGTCTGGGGATATCATACCCAGGAACTCTCATGTAAAATTTCATAAAGATCGGTCCAGTAGTTTACTCTGAATCGCTCTACACACACACGCGCACAGACACACACACACACACACACACACACACACACACACACACACACACACACACACACACACATACACCACGACCCTCGTCTCGATTCCCCCCTCTATGTTAAAACATTTAGTCATATTAACTTGACTAAATGTAAAAAGAAAGAAAGAAAGAAAGAGAACAATAGATAGATAGAAAGAAAGAAAGAAAGAAAGAAAGAACAAGTCGCGTAAGGCGAAATTACTATATTTAGTCAAGCTGTGGAACTCACAGAATGAAACTGAAGGCACTGCATTTTTTCACAATGACCGTAGTCCGCCGCTTGTGCATAACGGAGTGAAACTGACGAGCCTGTTCAGCGCGGTAGTGGTTTCGCTGTGCTGCATAGCACGCTTTTCTGTACCTCTCTTCGTTTTAACTTTCTGAGCGTGTTTTTAATCCATACATATCATATCTATATGTTTTTGGAATCAGGAACCGACAAGGAATAAGATGAAATTGTTTTTTAATCGATTTCGGAAATTTAATTTTGATCATAATTTTTATATTTTTAATTTTCAGAGCTTGTTTGTAATCCAAATATAACATATTTATATGTTTTTGGAATCAGGAAATGATGTAGAATAAGATGAACGTAAATTTGGATCGTTTTATATAAAAACAAATTTATTACAATTTTCAGATTTTAATGACCAAAGTCATTAATTAATTTTTAAGCCACCAAGCTGAAATGCAATACCGAAGTCCGGCCTTCGTCGAAGATTGCTTTACAAAAATTTCAATCAATTTGATTGAAAAATGCGGGTGTGACAGTGCCGCCTCAACTTTTACAAAAAGCCGGATATGACGTCATAAAAGACATTTATCAAAAAAATGAAAACAACATCTGGGGATATCATACCCAGGAACTCTCATGTCAAATTTCATAAAGATCGGTCCAGTAGTTTAGTCTGAATCGCTCTACACACACACACACAGACAGACAGACACACATACACCACGACCCTCGTCTCGATTCCCCCCTCTATGTTAAAACATTTAGTCAAAACTTGACTAAATGTAATGAAAGAAAGAAAGAAACAAGTCGCGTAAGGCGAAAATACAATATTTAGTCAAGTAGCTGTCGAACTCACAGAATGAAACTGAACGCAATGCCATTTTACTCGTAGCATCGTCAGGCCACCGCTCATGGCAAAGGCAGTGAAATTGACAAGAAGAGCGGGGTAGTAGTTGCGCTAAGAAGGATAGCACGCTTTTCTGTACCTCTCTTTGTTTTAACTTTCTGAGCGTGTTTTTAATCCAAACATATCATATCTATATGTTTTTGGAATCAGGAACCGACAAGGAATAAGATGAAAGTGTTTTTAAATTGATTTGGACAATTTAATTTTGATAATAATTTTTATATATTTAATTTTCAGAGCTTGTTTTTAATCCGAATATAACATATGTATATGTTTTTGGAATCAGCAAATGATGGAGAATAAGATAAACGTAAATTTGGATCGTTTTATAAATTTTTATTTTTTTTTACAATTTTCCGATTTTTAATGACCAAAGTCATTAATTAATTTTTAAGCCACCAAGCTGAAATGCAATACCGAAGTCCGGGCTTCGTCGAAGATTACTTGACCAAAATTTCAATCAATTTTGTTGAAAAATGAGGGCGTGACAGTGCCGCCTCAACTTTTACAAAAAGCCGGATATGACGTCATCAAAGACATTTATCAAAAAAATGAAAAAAAACGGTATGGGGATTTCATACCCAGGAACTCTCATGTCAAATTTCATAAAGATCGGTCCAGTAGTTTAGTCTGAATCGCTCTACACACACACACACACACACACACACACACGCACGCACGCACACACGCACGCACATACACCACGACCCTCGTTTCGATTCCCCCTCGATGTTAAAATATTTAGTCAAAACTTGACTAAATATAAAAAAGGAAGAAAGAAGGAAAGAAAGACAGAAAGAAAGAAAAAAAAGAAAGAAAGAAAGAAAGAAAGAAAGAAAGACAGACAGAAAAACAAGAAGGATAGAAAGAAAGAAAGAAAGAAAGAAAAAAAAGAAAGAAAGAAAGAAAGAAAAAAAAAGAAAGATAGAAAGAAAGAGAACAATAGATAGAAAGAAGAAAGAAAGAGAGATAGAAAGAAGAAAGAAAGAGAGATAGAAAGAAAGAAAGAAAGAAAGAAAGAAAGAAAAAAAAAAGAAAGATAGAAAGAAAGAGAACAATAGATAGAAAGAAGAAAGAAAGAGAGAGAGAAAGGAAGAGAGAAAGGGAGATAGAAAGAAAGAAAGAAAGAAAGAAGAAAGAAAGATAGAAAGAAAGAGAACAATAGAAAGAAAGAAAGAAAGAAAGAAAAAAAGAAAAAAAAGGACAGATAGAAAGAAAGAGAACAATAGATAGAAAGAAGAAAGAAAGAAAGAAAGAGAGATAGAAAGAAAGAAAGAAAGAAAGAAAGAAAAAAAGAAAGATAGAAAGAAAGAAAGACAGACAGACAGACAAACAGGAAAACAGACAGACAGAATGAATGAAAGAAGAAAACGCATAATTATCACAACTCACCACGAACGGATCAGGCGAAGATACCGGAAGAATGTGGTAAGGCCCATTGTCGTTCTCTGAAGTGTATTTATTTTCAGCAGCCTCCGTGCAGTCTGCAATGAAAGAATACAAGTAATCATGCTTGGTGCAAGAAAGAACATGAGACAAGCAAGAGTAGGAAGACAAGAGAAGACACACACACACCAACAAAACAACTTCTGCCTGCTCTAGAAAAGATCTAAAAGGGGCAGAGGAGGGAGGGGGGGGGAGGGGAGGGGGGTGCAAGAACAAGAAGTAAAAAAAAAGAAAAAAAAAGATGTTCCGGAAACCATTAAGACCATCCTCCTCAGACGCTAACAGAATCAGCCAGTAAAACGAGCCTTTCAGCGCGACGATTTCATTTATTGTGACAAACAACAAGAAAAACAGAAAGAACAGAAAAGTGAAAAGAATCTAGACGTTTTGGAAAGCTTTTACACACAAGAACGATCCTTCTCAGACTTTGTGCATCACGATGTGATACAGGAAAAGAATCATGCAGCGGGTGCAATGGGCTTTTCAGAGACGAAAACGGGAAACTGCCTCTTAACAATTGAGGCGGACATTATTCAACAGCCTTTCCGCGTAGGGATTAGGTCGCCAGACGGAAATGGTTCGTCTAATAGCAGAAACTATATATTTGCCCTTTACAATTGCACGAAAATCGGCTTAAAAGGGGAGAAGCTGTAACTTTTGTGATGTGATTTTAATGCGACTGTTATTGATTGAATTAGATCCTGAGAAAAGAGGGAGAAAAGCAAACATCAAACGAAGAATACTTATTTTAACAGTTACATTAGGAAAAACACCAGAAGTTCGACAAGGTCGAGACAAGAAAAGAGAGAGACAGACAGAACGAGAGAGAGAGAGAGATGGAGATGGAGAGAGAGAGAGAGAGAGAGAGAGAGAGAGAGAGAGAGAGAGAGAGGGACAAAGAAGAGAAGGAAAAAGACAGACAGAAAGAGGTATGGGGAGAGAGTGATACACAGGGAGAGACAGAGAGGGGGGGGGGGGGAGAGAGAGACGGAAACAGAGAAGAATGGACAGACAAAGAAAGACAGGGACAGAGAAGAGAAGGAAAGATACAGACAGAAAGATGTATGGGGAGAGAGTGATACAGAGAGAGAGAGAGAGAGAGAGAGAGAGAGAGAGAGAGAGAGAGAGAGAGAGAGAGAGAGAGAGAGAGAGAGAGAGAGAGAGAGAGAGAGAGAGAGAGAGAGAGAGAGAGAGAGAGAGAGAGAGAAACAGGCAGACAGACAAGATACATACTGACCGAAATTTTTTTGGCTGTGTGTGTGTCTTTATATTTGTATGCTTGTCATTGGCGATCTTTTTAAGTTTGGGTATATTTGTATGCAAGTTGATTTTCACACGAAAAGCTTAATTTGCACTCGAAAACATCAAACGTTAATTTTAACTTCAATGCTTTTACAAAAACAGATAGAGGGGATTTGCCGTGAAAACAAATTAAACAATTTGACACATATAAAGTAAAATTTGACGAATTACAAACCAGCTTTCGAAGGCTTAAGAAGAAATACGCTGAAAATAAATCCCTGTTAAGAAATTTAATAAGCCTTTGTTCTGACGTCTTCCAATCAGCACATTTTCTTTGATTGACATTTTTACTATTTCGAAAACTTTAATTCAAGATTTTAAGCCTTCCTGAATTCTTTTTCCATTTCAATTACAATTAAGGTTAGGTGAGTTGCCATGTGAAAGTGCATTAGACATTTAACACAATAATGGCCAAATATATTTGCCCACACAAAAAATATGTTTTGCTGAACATTTTGTTTTTTTCGTTTTCAAATTTCGATCGAAGGCGTTTGTAATCTCTACTGAAATGCTCCCACTTGCGCGCATGTTCACACACACACACACACACACACACACACACACACACACACACACACACACACACACACACACACACACACACACACACACACACACAAACACACACACACACACACACACACACACACACACACACACACACGCACACACACACAAAATCACGCGCGCATGACAGCACGCGCACGCACGGACGGACAAAAAAAACCAAGTCGCGGAAAGCGAAATTACTACATTTTAGTCAATCTGTCGAACTCACAGAACGCACTGCATTATTTTCACCCAGACAATACAGCTTCGTCAATCCCCTCGGCAAGGAAATCGCTTGCACTTTCCTCGTGGGAATCGCAGTAAAATTGACAAGCCGGTATAGTGCACAAGCGTTTTTAGCAGGAAAGCGCGCTTTTCCGTATTATCTTAAGTTTCTGAGCTTATTTTTAATCCAAACATAACATAACATATCTTTATGTTTTGGGAATCAGAAAATGATAAAGAATAAGATGAAATTGTTTTTGGATCCAATACTAAATTTGTATCGTAGTACCTAATTAAGCTATTTTCGTTAATTGTGATCACATTTTTAGAGTAAACATGACATATCTATATATTTTTAGATTCAGATTTTGATGAAGAATACGATGCAATCATTTTTAAATCTGTTTGCGAAAATTCGATGTTAATGACAATTTTAATGAGCAAACTCATTAATTAATTTGTAAGCTTTCGAGCTGCAATGCAATTCCATAGTCCGGACTTCGTCAAAGATTAATTGCTTGACCAGAATGTCTATCAAGTTGGTTGAAAAAGTAGAGCATGACAGTGCCGCCTCAACTTTCACGAAAAGCCGGATATGACGTTATCAAAGACATTTTTCATAAAATGAAAAACATATCTGGGGATATCATACTCAGGAACTCTCATGTAAAGTTTCATGAAGATCGGTTTAGTAGTTTTCTCTGAATCGCTCTCCACACACGCACACACACACACACACGCACACACACACACACACATACACACACACACAGACATACACACACACACACACACACACATACATACTTACACCACGACCCTCGTTTCGATTCCCCATCTATGTTAAAACATTTAGTCACACATGTGTGGACAGCAGAAAATTAAACATTTGATGTGGCAATGACGTTTTTGTCGACCTGTTTGCTAATAGTTTCTGGATCCATACACACTCACTAGCATGATGCGACGAACAGCACGAAGAGAGAAAGAGACAGACAGACATACGGGCAGAAAAAAAAGATCGAGACACACACAAATTGAAACTTACATAAAAAGAGGCAGAAATCATCCTGAACTCAGATCAAAATGAGTTCGGCTCATTCTCTCGCCGACCGGACGCTGCAGCCCTACGCGAATCTATTAAAACAAAAATACAGACTTATCTCCCATATGGTTTTCGCGAGCTCTGATCTAAATTTGAGATCAGTGTTCGCGAGACGAAAATGATTGCAGATTGGCAGACTTCGACAGTGATCTCCGTTCTGTTCTTCACAGTTATGATAAAGACATCGTTCTGAGGTCAAAACAAGTCGAAATTTTGGGACTGCTGCTGGAAGGAGACCGTAATATATGGTTTCATCACTGTCAACTGGTTACTGAAAAAATCGTCTGCTCCAGTTAGCGCCGAAACCAAACGGTTGATTATCACGTGACACTTTTGCCATATTTAGAGTTTGCACAGTAAATACAGCCGCGAAAAATATCTCGCTTGTAACTGTCTTACATATCAATTCATTTGTAATTTAAAAATTACAAAACACCATGAAAAATCATTATCGACGATCGCGAATCTGCTTATATCAATAATACATTACAAAAAGCTCTAAATATTTTTTTTTTAAAAATCGGAAACTCAAGGCATCCTGTCAAGGAGAGAATGAGCCGAACTCATTTTGACCTGAGTTCAGGATGAGGCAGAAATATGAACAGACGGACAGAAAGGCAGAGAAGAGCGTTCTGGGAGAAAGACAGACAGACAGATAGACAGACAGACATAAAAACAGACAGACATACAAACAAACAGACAGACAGACACACAGACAGACACACACACACACACACACACACACACACACACACACATACACACACACACACAAACACACACACACATAGACAGACAGACAAACGCAAAAAAACAGAGGAAGAGGGTGTGTGTGAATTGCAGAAACATACGTAACTATGGACTAAGTGGGCAAGATGTCTGTCGATCCATTATTTTGTTTTTTCTCTGGACCCCTACACCCTGCGGCTTGGTAATTATAAGCGCAGGAACTGCTCATTTTGTAATCACGCCTGCAAAGTTCTACAAACGATTCCTGATTATGTTATTCAGGCAATGCATGTTTATCATCAATTCCAATAATTGCTTTCAAACATGCAAACAAACCTCCCGCAAATGCTGCATATCAAAATTGCACCGAACTTGTGGGAAAACTACAGGTTTAAGGCTGTAGCTTGGTCAGAGTTTCTCGCAGGATCTTCACAATTCCTCCACACGCAATGAATACCTGGGGTTAAGGAATGTGATGCGATTGCACTGAATTTACGGTTCGGAAAACTATTAAGGCAACAACAAAAAAGTCTGTTTACGGTAACATAGGCCAAAAAAATAGGGTCGGTAGGTCGGGATTTTTTTCTCCCCAAAATGCCCCCAAAAAGTCTAGGGTCGCGCGAAAAAATAGGGTCGGTCGGGATACCGTAAACAGACTTTTTTTTGTTTTGGCCTAATGAACGCTAGATTCTGAGATGCGTCATCATGATTTATTAGCTCTAATGTTTTCAGTGCGTGCACTACGATTAATTTGCTTCGTTTGCTTTCGTCATCAATGAGAACTAATTTTCCCCATGAGTTAAATCTGTGTGAAAGGTGTGGATTGTTTCCTTTGGGGATCTCTCTCTCTCTCTCTCGTGTGTGTGTGTGTGTGTGTGTGTGTGTGTGTGTGTGTGTGTGTGTGTGTGTGTGTGTGTGGGTGTATGTGTGTGTGTGAGTGTGTGTGTGTGAGTGTGTGTGAGTGTGTGTGTGTGAGTGTGTTATGTGTGTGTGTGTGTGTGTGTGTGTGTGTGTGTGTGTGTGTGAGTGTGTGTGTGTGTGAGTGTGTGTGTGTGTATGTGTGTGTGTGAGTGTGTGTGTGTCAGTGTGTGTGTCAGTGTGTGAGTGTGAGTGTGTGTGTGTGAGTGTGCATGCGTGCGTGTGCTTGCGTGCGTGCGTGCGTGTGTATGTGTCAACGCACCAAACGAACCAGTCGTACATCTCCGAAGCTTGGTTACGAAAGAAAGGCGAGTTATTGACCCTTAGTGTCACCCTCCTGTCGATAATGACAGATAATACTCCTCAAGCAAGAGTAAAACTGGATCAAGTAAAATAACAGTTACCTAAATAGGCCACAAACCAGAGAGAGAGAGAGAGAGAGAGAGAGAGAGAGAAAGAGAGAGAGAGAGAAAGAGAGATTAGAGAGAGTGAGAGTGAGAGAGAGAGCGAGAGAGAGAGACAGACAGACAGACTGACAGACATACAGGCAGACAGATATACAGGCAGACAGACAGGCAGACAGACAGGCAGACAGACGGACGGACAGACAGACAGACAGGCAGGCTGACAGGCAGGCAGACAGAAAGACAGACAGACAGACAGACAGACAGGCTGGCAGGCAGGCAGGCAGACATATAGATTGACAGACAGAGTGTGTGTGTTGCAGTACACTAGACGAACCAGTCATACATCTCCAAAATTAGGGTGAGAAATAAGCCGTGTTCTGGATTCATTGTTTCACGCTGTTGTGGGTAACGACAGAGAAACGACGTTAAACACCAAATAAACAAATAACGACAGAGAAATCCCGCTAATTTGTCTAACTAATCGCTGCAAAAGCGCAAGAGATCTAGAATCAGGTGAGATGAAAGGTTAATAAGTATAGATGCATTAGGTGAAACGCTAGACAAGTCGCGTGAAGCGATATATAAACATTTAGTCAATCTGTCGCATCAAACTAAAAGATCAACACCAACAAATAGTAATTGCCGCGACTATAATAATAATAATAATTGTCAGTAAGTACTGGTGTCACATGACTGATGTGAACCAGTTGATTGGCTAATGGCGATGCGCTAAATCTGTTAGCGCACTCTTGGAGTGCGCTAACTTTTTCACAGAGCGTATTCTTACACCCTTTGCCAAAGCGAGACTGTACTCTCATCCTCAGAATTAATTAATGACATGTAGCTTATATTCTCCACAATACCAATGATTATGACCATAAATTTCCTGCTTTTTAATTAAAAGCAGAAGTGGGTTTTTTCTGACAGATTGCATGCGCCTGTGCCGCCTACAGTTGGCACTGATCTAAAAATAGAACCTGCTGTGTCTAATTTTTCAGTTTCGACTTGCGAAGATTCCTCTCATAATTATGCCATGTTAGTGGCATATAGCTTATCATCCACATTACCAAATGATGAGTTAGTATACAAATCCCAGCAGCTAACAGAAAACACAAGTGTTATTTCGATAACGTAGACTATAGCAGCTAGATCAGCACCGGCGTAGCAGACTACACTGATATACGACTGCGTCTGTTCAGTAAATGAATGGTTTCCGAATTATTATTTCAAGGCAAGAAGAATCGGAATCGAAAACGTGTAGGGTTTAGAACGTTCTTACCATATATATAAGATACCAGCCTGCCTCGTGCTTGCAGACTCAGTGCAACGAGACGAGCAATTTTTGTTTTTGAAATGAGACTCAGTGCAGTGCGTAGCTCTAGCAGACGACATAAATCCCGTTCAGCAAATTAACATGTTGGGCAAATGTGAACGATAAAACGATGGGTATATAATACGTGTAGGGTTCAGAGCATTCTTACCGTTCATATTTAGTACCAGACTCCCCGATGAGTGAAGATACCACACGAGAATCATTTATTTTGAAAATGTGCTTTCCGTCGACCTTGGCAAGGGGCAAAACTCTGCACAGTCAAGTCTGTCGAAGCTCGATGAAGGTTTCGAATCGCAAATAATTAAGAGCATAGTCCTTTCTCCGAGTTAAAATGAGGTCTCTATGAAAGATCATCACTTTTTAGCTTAACGCTACACTGGAATTTACCAACAGAAATTAAAACAAGAGTTTGCGTGTGACGAACGCACGACACACTTCAGACAGCCCACATAAAAGTAGATCCTACTGTTTACGACCTGACCACACAGTTACGCCTATCCAAATGCGCGTAGCAAAGTGTGTGTTTTGAATCTTCTTTTTTCTCTGGCAGTACTGACAATATCGTTATTGAAACAATCCCAGTGCACTAAAGGATTTATAGAGCAATCTCGAAAATAATGATTGAACTCAGCGCTATGCGCTTCGTTCAATAATGAATTTTCTCGATTTGCTCTATAAATCCCTTAGTGCACTGGGATGTCTCAATAACTTAAATAATAATAATAATAATTGTCAGTAAGTACTGGTGTCACATGACTGATGTGAACCAGTTGATTGGCTAATGGCGATGCGCTAAAACTGTTAGCGCACTCTTGGAGTGCGCTAACTTTTCCACAGAGCGTATTCTTACGCCCTTTACCTAAGCAAGACTGTGCTCTCATCCTCAGAATTAATTACTGACATGTAGCTTATATTCTCCACAATACCAAATGACCATAAATTCCCTGCTTCTTAATTAAAGCAGAAGTGGGTTTTTTCTGACAGATTGCATGTGCCTGTGCCACAGTGCGGCCGCCACTGATCTAAAAATAGAAGCCGCTCTGTTTCATTTAATTCTCGCCGACTTGCATAGATTCTTCTCATCGTGTTAGTGGCATGTAGCTTATCATCCACATTACCAAATGATGAGTTAATATAAAATTCCCACCCGCTAGCAGAAAACACAAGTGTTATTCCGATAACGTACCAGCTAGACCAGTTTGGAAGACTGACTCGATCGACTCTGTCATACGTAGCCGCACTGACTACACTGAAATACGACTGCATCAGTTCAGTAAATGAATGGTTTCCGAATTATTATTTCAAGGCAAGAACAATCGTAATCGAAAACGTGTAGGGTTCAGAACGTTCTTACCATTATAAGACTTATTACCAGCGTGCCTCGTGCGTGCAGACTCAGTCAGTGCAGACTGCATGCAGTGGTTTGATTGCCCAAGCAGACGACATAAACCCCGCTCAGCAAATTAACATGTTGGGCAAATGTGAACGAAAAAACGATGGGGATATAATACGTGTAGGGTTCAGAGCATTCTTACCGTTCATATTTAGTATCAGACTCCCCGATGAGTGAAGATACAACACGAGAAATATGCCACATTTGTTTTGAAAATGTGCGAACCGTCGAGTCCCGCGGCTTCGAGTCAATTCAAGGGGAGTCACTCCGCACAGTCAATCCGTCGAAGCTCGACTGGAGGTTTCGAATCGCAAATAATGAAGAGCACAGCCCTTTCTCCGAGTTCAAATGAGGTATCTCTGAAAGATCATCACTGTTCAGATTAACGCTACACTGGAATTTACCAACAGAAATTAAAATGCGTGTGACGAAAGCACGACACACTTGAGACACCCCACACAAAAGTAGATCTTTACTGTACACGACCTGACCACACAGTTATGCCTATTCAAATGCGCGTTGCAAAATGTGCGCTTGGAATCTTCTTTTTTCTATGGCGGTACTGACAATATCGTTATTGAAACAATCCCAGTGCACTAAGGGATTTATAGAGCAAATCTCGAAAATAATTATTGAACTCAGCGCTATGCGCTTCGTTCAATAATGAATTTTCTCGATTTGCTCTATAAATCCCTTAGTGCACTGGGATGTCTCAATAACTTAAATAATAATAATAATAATAATAATTGTCAGTAAGTACTGGTGTCACATGACTGATGTGAACCAGTTGATTGGCTAATGGCGATGCGCTAAAACTGTTAGCGCACTCTTGGAGTGCGCTAACTTTTCCACAGAGCGTATTCTTCCGCCCTTTGCCTAAGCGAGAGTGTACTCTCATCCTCAGAATTAATTAATGACATGTAGCTTATATTCTCCACAATACCAATGATTATGACCATAAATTTCCTGCTTCTCAATTAAAGCAGAAGTGGGTTTTTTTCTGACAGATTGCATGTGCCTGTGCCACAGTTGCCACTGATCTAAAAATAGAACCCGCTGTGTCTAATTTTTCAGTTTCGACTTGCGAAGATTCCTCTCATAATTATACCATGTTAGTGGCATGTAGCTTATTATCCACATTACCAAATGATGAGTTAGTATACAATTCCCAGCAGCTAACAGAAAACACAAGTGTTATTCCGATAACGTAGCAGCTAGATCAGCACGTAGCAGACTACACTGAAATACGACTGCATCTGTTCAGTAAATGAATGTTTTCCGAATTATTATTTCAAGGCAAGAACAATCGGAATCGAAAACGTGTAGGGTTTAGAACGTTCTTACCATATATAAGACTTATTACCAGCCTGCCTCATGCGTGCAGACTCAGTGCAACGTGACGAGCAATTTTTGTTTTTGAAATGACACTCAGTGCAGTGGTTCGATTGCCATACCGAGGCCATAGCATAGCAGACGACATAAATCCCGCTCAGCAAATTAACATGTTGGGTAAATGTGAACGATAAAACGATGGGGATATAATACGTGTAGGGTTCAGAGCATTCTTACCATTCATATTTAGTACCAGACTCCCCGATGAGTGAAGATACCACACGAGAAACATGCCACATTTATTTTGAAAATGTGCTTACCGTCAACCTTGGCAAGGGGCAAAACTCTGCACAGTCAACCTGTCGAAGCTCGATGAAGGTTTGGAATCGCAAATAACTAAGAGCACAGTCCTTTCTCCGAGTTTAAATGAGGTCTCTATGAAAGATCATCACTTTTTAGCGTAACGCTACACTGGACTTTACCAACATAAATTAAAACAAGAGTTTGCGTGTGACGAAAGCACGACACACTTGAGACAGCCCACACGAAAGTAGATCTGACACAAACCTGGCCACACAGTTACGCCTATCCAAATGCGCGTTGCAAAATGTGCGTTTTGAATCTTCTTTTTTCTCTGGCGGTACTGACAATATCGTTATTGAAACAATCCCAGTGCACTAAGGGATTTATAGAGCAAATCTCGAAAATAATTATTGAACTCAGCGCTATGCGCTTCGTTCAATAATGAATTTTCTCGATTTGCTCTATAAATCCCTTAGTGCACTGGGATGTCTCAATAACTTAAATAATAATAATAATAATAATAATTGTCAGTAAGTACTGGTGTCACATGACTGATGTGAACCAGTTGATTGGCTAATGGAGTGCGCTAACTTTTCCACAGAGCGTATTCTTACGCCCTTTGCCAAAGCGAGACTGTACTCTCATCCTCAGAATTAATTAATGACATGTAGCTTATATTCTCCACTTTACCAAAAAATAACCATACATTTCCTGCGGCTCAAAGCAGAAGTGTTTTTTTTTCCTGACAGATCGCAGGCGCCTGTGCCACAGTGAATCCCACTGATCTAAAATGGAAGCGGCTGTATCTCTTCCACAATGGTCTGGAGTGTAGACAATTGTCACTGCCTGTGGACATACAAGTTGACCTGCTCGATAAAATGATTGCTCCAATCTTACTATATGGATGTGAGGTTTGGGGTTTTGGTTCCTGCGAACTTGCTACTAAACTTCAATTACGTTTTTATAAAATTGTTTTCAAACTAAAAAAATCAACTCCAAATGCTATGATATTTGGTGAACTTGGAAGATATCCACTAGATGTTAATATGAAATGTAGAATGCTTTGCTATTGGTATAAACTGATTAGTCCTATTCATAAAAATAAATTTTCTAGTATTGTGTACTGCTTTACTTATAAATTGTATATCAACAAGATGATTGAATCTGATTATTTATGTTTTATTGAAAAAACCTTAAATGAAATTGGTCTCCCTGGCCTTTGGACTTCTCAAGAAAATGTTCAATATTCAAGCGCATGGTTTAAACAGAAAGTAAAAAGAAGCTTGTATGACCAGTATATCCATAAATGGTTTACAGAAATTGGAACAAAAAATATGTTTTGGAATTATCGAATGTTTAAAGATATTTTTGCATGTGAAGACTATGTCACACACCTGCCATATCAGCAATGTGTTGCAATGATGAAGTTCAGAACATTAAACAACAATTTGCCTGTACAGAAAGAACGTTACCTTAACATCCCGAGGTCAGAAAGAACTTGCACCAAATGTGTATCACAAGACATAGGTGATGAATTCCATTATTTATTTGTCTGTGATTTTTTCAAAGAAGAAAGAGCTGAGTTGTTACCATCTTACTATTGGAAAAAACCTAATGCACTTAAATTTAAAAAGTTGTTTGCTACTAACAAAAAGAAATTGCTAAAGAATATTTTGGACTTTATTAATAGAATCTGTAACAGTTTTTCATAATCTTTTTAATTTTTATTTATTTATTGTATTAGCATATATCATGATTGTATTGATTGTATTTATTGTTCAAAATGCCCCCAGGGGTTATGGACTAATAAAAAACTTGAAACTTGAAACTTGGTCTCTTCTCGTTTTGACTTGCAAAGATTCTTCTCATATGCCGTGTTAGTGCCATGTAGCTTATTAACCACATTACCAAATAATGAGTTAGTATAAAATTCCCCGCGGCAAACAGAAAACACAAGTGTTATTCCAATAACGTACCAGCTAGACCAGCATTTGAAAGTCGACTCTGTTATAGTAGACTACACTGAAATACGACTGCATCAGTTCAGTAAATGAATGGTTTCCGAATTATTATTTCAAGGCAACAACAATCGGAATCGAAAACGTGTAGGGTTAAGAACGTTCTTACCATGTATACAACTTATTACCAGCCTGCCTCATGCGTGCAGACGAGCAATTTTTGTTTTTGAAATGAGACTGCAGTTCAGTGGTTCGATTGCCCTAGCCGCCTAGCAGACGACATAAACCCCGCAGCAAATTAACATGTTGGGCAAATGTGAACAAACAAACGATGGGGATATAATACGTGTAAAGTTCAGAGCATTCTTACCGTTCATATATAGTACCAGACTCCCCGATGAGTGAAGATACAACACGAGAAACATACCACATTTACTTTGAAAATGTGCAAACCGTGGCCTTGGAGTCAATTCAAGGGGCAACACTCTGCACAGTCAATCTGTCGAAGCTGGATGAAGGTTTCAAATCGCAAATAACTGAAGAGCACAGTCTTTTCTCCGAGTTTAAATGAGGTCTGTATGAAAGATCATCACTTTTTAGCTTAACGCTACTCTGGAATTTACCAACAGAAATTAAAACAAGAGTTTGCGTGTGACGAAAGCACGACACACTTGAGACAGCCCACACAAAAGTAGATCTGACACAAACCTGACCACACAGTCACGCCTATCCAAATGCGCGTAGCAAAATGTGCGTTTTGAATCTTCTTTTTTCTCTGGCGGTACTGACAATATCGTTATTGAAACAATCCCAGTGCACTAAGGGATTTATAGAGCAAATCTCGAAAATAATTATTGAACTCAGCGCTATGCGCTTCGTTCAATAATGAATTTTCTCGATTTGCTCTATAAATCCCTTAGTGCACTGGGATGTCTCAATAACTTAAATAATAATAATAATAATAATAATAATAATAATTGTCAGTAAGTACTGGTGTCACATGACTGATGTGAACCAGTTGATTGGCTAATGGCGATGCGCTAAAACTGTTAGCGCACTCTTGGAGTGCGCTAACTTTTCCACAGAGCGTATTCTTCCGCCCTTTGCCTGAGCGAGAGTGTACTCTCATCCTCAGAATTAATTAATGACATGTAGCTTATATTCTCCACAATACCAATGATTATGACCATAAATTTCCTGCTTCTCAATTAAAGCAGAAGTGGGTTTTTTTCTGACAGATTGCATGTGCCTGTGCCACAGTTGCCACTGATCTAAAAATAGAACCCGCTGTGTCTAATTTTTCAGTTTCGACTTGCGAAGATTCCTCTCATAATTATGCCATGTTAGTGGCATGTAGCTTATTATCCACATTACCAAATGATGAGTTAGTATACAATTCCCAGCAGCTAACAGAAAACACAAGTGTTATTCCGATAACGTAGCAGCTAGATCAGCACGTAGCAGACTACACTGAAATTTATACGACTGCATCTGTTCAGTAAATGAATGTTTTCCGAATTATTATTTCAAGGCAAGAACAATCGGAATCGAAAACGTGTAGGGTTTAGAACGTTCTTACCATATATAAGACTTATTACCAGTCTGCCTCATGCGTGCAGACTCAGTGCAACGTGACAAGCAATTTTTGTTTTTGTAATGAGACTTAGTGCAGTGGTTCGATTTCCATAGCCTAGCAGACGACATAAATCCCGCTCAGCAAATTAACATGTTGGGCAAATGTGAACGATAAAACGATGGGGATATAATACCTGTGGGGTTCAGAGCATTCTTACCGTTCATATTTAGTACCAGACTCCCCGATGAGTGAAGATACCACACGAGAAACATGCCACATTTATTTTGAAAATGTGCTTACCGTCGACCTTGGCAAGGGGCAACTCTCTGCACAGTCAATCTGTCGAAGCTCGATGAAGGTTTCGAATGTCAAATAACTAAGAGCACAGTCCTTTCTCCGAGTTTAAATGAGGTCTCTATGAAAGATCATCACTTTTTAGCTTAACGCTACACTGGAATTTACCAACATAAATTAAAACAAGAGTTTGCGTGTGACGAAAGCACGACAAACTTGAGACAGCCCACACAAAAGTAGATCTGACACAAACCTGACCTCACAGTTACGCCTATCCAAATGCGCGTTGCAAAATGTGCGTTTTGAATCTTCTTTTTTCTCTGGCGGTACTGACAATATCGTTATTGAAACAATCCCAGTGCACTAAGGGATTTATAGAGCAAATCTCGAAAATAATTATTGAACTCAGCGCTATGCGCTTCGTTCAATAATGAATATTCTCGATTTGCTCTATAAATCCCTTAGTGCACTGGGATGTCTCAATAACTTAAATAATAACTGGAAATTTTTCAGTGCCTAACATATGGCTCTAGGCCCTTCACAAAAGAACATATTCAGATAGTCTCGACCAACCACACCCGAAGACCGAGACGGGTCACGCGAATCGTGCGAACGTAGTGCGTACTGTACTTAATTACTGAACCTATTTTCTGTCATTTTGAACACATTTTTAAAGTAAACATGACATATCTGTATATATTTTTGAATTCATGCGAAGATGAGAAATACAATGCAATCATTTATAAATCTGTTTGTGAAAATTCGCTCTTAATGACGGCTTTAATCAGCAAAATTATTAACTGAATTTTAAGCAGCCAAGCTGAAACTCAATCCCATAGTCCGGACTGTATCGAAGATTGCTTGACCAAATTTTCAATTAATTTGATAGAAAAAATGAGGGCGAGACAGTGCGGCCTCAACTTTCACAAAAAGCTGGATATGACGTCATTAAAGACATTTATCAAAACAATGAAAGAAACGTCTGGGGTAGGGACCTGAGTTTCCACTGCTCGTGATGCCGACATCACCGAAACATACGTCATTCTGGGAACAGTTTTGCGCTCGTTGTTTCCCCTGGAAGGGTTTTGAGATCGTACACGCCACGCTATGCATTCTAGAGTGACATGTGTTTGTTTTTGACGTCAAAGATTACACTAGGTTTTGGAAGAGACCGAGGTTCCATTTGAAGCGTCTTCAATTTGGGTGCTTCGACTGCAGGACGTTTGGAACAAAAGACACGCAAGTACAGTACGCAGGATAAACAGAATACTACATGATTGCTGTGTCGTACCAGATTTATACACTCGCTGCTTGTTCAAATACTAAAAAGCTTGCTTTCGCTCGCAGTTCAATATTGAAAAAAAAGCAACTCTTGTAATTCTGGTACGACATGACAAGCCATGTAGTATTCTCTATATTTTTTAATACAGAAGATAATGATAATTACGACTCACAAGGATTCCAATTCCAATTCCAAAAGAAAAAATTGAAAAAAAAGAAAAAAAAAGAGGAACCTTTTGAATGAATAATTCACACACAATGTTTAAGGGACAAAGCTAGAATGCAATTCCGCAGTCCGGACCGAACCAAACACTACTTTGTAGACGTTTCAAAGAAATATAAATATCATTTATTTATACAGAATGATATAGCTTTAAAATTGTGGCCGCCACAGTGTCGCCTCAACATTTTTTAAACTAAAAACATGACGTCATCCAAAAGCGCTAAAAACAAAAACAATCAAATAAACAAATCGGAGAAAACGAAGTAAGCAACAACTCTCATGACAATCCGATAAACAAAAATGCTTATTTCACACACACACACTCACACACACACACAAGCACACACACAGATACACACAAGAACAAACACACACACTCACACACACATACATACACACACATACACACACACACACACACACTCACACACACAACATACAAACACACACACACACACACACATACATACACACACACACCAAAGCAGCGACGTGTGCCTGTAGCGCCAGCGCCAACATTGGCTCATTTACAGACCCAGTATATTTTACTAACACCCCAGTAGTTTCGCAAGAGCCGATCGACATGTCGCAGACACTGCGGGCAGAATTGACTTCGTAGCTGCAAAATTGTCTCACGTTGTGAGCAAGTATGTCGCACAAATTCAAGTCAGAGAGTGAAACGCAAGCTGCCAGAAACAAACTTGAACATTTGGAGGCGGACACTTCGCACAAAGACTGCGAGTAGAGCGTTAGCCGACAAGTCAATCGGATGTGCTTTGAGGTAAGCTTTTTTTATGCGTTGTAAGATTGCTTATGTCGTGCTTCGTGTTCTATTTGTCTTTAGCCAGTAAGAGTCAAACTGCGTGTGGTAATTTATTTGCGGTGTGGTATTATTTATATCGTGTTCTAGCTGATATTATTTATATCGTGTTCTGATATTATTTATATCGTGTTCTGATATTATTTATATTGTGTTCTGACATTATTTATATTGTGTTCTGGCATTACTTATATCGTGTTCTGATATTATCTATATCATGTTCTGGTATTATTTATATTGTGTTCCGACTGTAGAACGACAGAAACCAATTACAGTCAAACTCAGTGATTGTGTTTAGAGGTGCAAGGGCATATCCTCGCTGTTGCTAGATATTGTTTATGTCGTGTTTTCTGTGCATTTCCGAGAGTGAACATCACGCTGGAAACAGTAATATACCAATAATGATCTTTTTTCGACTGTTATAATAAAAGTAACATTTATGATCTTTCATGAGCATGTTCGATCCAACGAGTCTTTGGTACTTTTGGTATCTATGTGCTGAGTAACATAATGCAATTCACCTGCGACCCGACTCGACACCCCCCCCCCCCCCCCCTTGTGTGTAACACCATCCTACTCTTTGCCTTTGAACACCTTCCCTATCCCATACGTAACATGCAGTTACATTTAAAATAAATGTAGTTCTTGACTCTAAATACTAAATGTTTGTTAAAATACAAATCAAAGCTCTGTCATCCTATATTTAGGCTGAAAGGGAAAACAAAAGTTTACTATGCGAGTGAAGTGTTCTTAGAACTTAGTATTTCTTCTTCTTCTTCTTCTTCTTCTTCTTCTTCTTCTTCTTCTTCTTCTTCTTCTTCTTCTTCTTCTTCTTCTTCGTTCATGGGCTGAAAACTCCCACGTTTACTCATGCTTTTGCACGAGTGGGTTTTTACGTGTATGACCGTTTTTACCCCGCCATTTAGGCAGCCATACGCCGCTTTCAGGGGAGGCATGCTGGGTATTTTTGTGTTTCTATAACCCACCGAACTCTGACATGGATTACAGGATCTTTAGCGTGCGCACTTGGTCTTGTGCTTGCGTGAACACAGGAAGGAGGATAAGGCACTAGCAGGTCTGCACATAAGTTGACCTTGGAGTTCGGAAAAATCTCCACCCTTAACCCGCCAGGTGACAGCGGCCGGGATTTGAACTCACGACCTTCCGATTAGAAGGCCAATATGTCTTGTCCACTAGGCCGCTCCGCCCGTCAACTTAGTATGTAACATTTGACGAAATTGTCCATGGGTCTAGATACTACGTCAACATGCTGTGAGACACGCGCCTATGGCATTCCGTTTGTCAAATAATTATTTGGATACTTTTTCATGTTTTTTATAAGTCTAAATAATAGATTATTTACGTAAATAAATCATTATTTACGTAAACAATGAATTGTTTACGTAAACAATTCATTGTTTACGTAAATAATGAATGGTTTACGTAAACAAAAAATTATTTAGAATTGTTTTACATTGTTTATAAACAATTACTTATTTAGCACATGAGCTTCTAAATAATGATTATTTAGCTAAAACTGGTGAAAAAAACATGAAAAAGTATCCAAATAATTATTTGACAAACGGAATGCCATACGCGCCTACTTTATTTTGACATGTATTTAATGAAATATGCTCGTACAGTCAAGGGAAAACCAGTGCCTGGCCTGTCTAAAAAAAAACTCCGCGTGAGGGATTTTGCAGCAAGCGAGAGTGAAGATAAAGAGGGACAAGTTTTCTCTGCGCGCGAGCCAGCAAGCAGGATGTCTCAGGACTGAGTATGTGATATTTGATATTTGACAAAATTATTTATGGTTCTGTATACTATTTCATCCCAAGTCCAAAGGGACATGCACCTACGATAAAAACGAGTTCGCATTTTTCTAGAATGCGTCAATTATTCAAAAGTGCGCCAGAGTTCTCTCCAGGAAATAGTTGAGCCGGTGTCATGAACTGAAAACTCTGCCTGAACAATCCTTCTCATTGCGATCAATGCGCATGCGCTAACATGAGGAGATTAATCAGGTCGTGAACAACGTAACCCTAACCCTAACCCTAACCCTAACCCTAACCTTTACCCTAATCCTAACCTTAATCCTAACCCTAACCCGAACCCTAACCCATGGTTCGTTCGGTCTTTCTTTCTTTCTTTCTTTCTTTGGTGTTTAACGTCGTTTTCAACCACGAAGGTTATATCGCGACGGGGTTCGTTCGGTCAAAGGGTCGCATTTTTTAAGTCCAAGATTGGCGCATGCGCATAGACCGCAATGAGAAGGATTGTTCAGCAGGGGTTTCAGTTTGTGACACCGGCTTAAAGGCACAGTCTTGTGAAAACTGTTCAGCTCATTTTTCTCATATCTGCCCAGGCTTATACACGGGATAAGGCGTGCCATCCCTCCACTTGGACACATACCAACAATCACCATCCTTACTTGTTGCTGTACCGAGTAGGCCCTTTTTCACCGGCACGGTTGGCCTAGTGGTAAGGCGTCCGCCCCGTGATCGGGAGGTCGTGGGTTCGAACCCCGGCCGGGTCATACCAAAGACTTTAAAATTGGCAATCTAGTGGCTGCTCCGCCTGGCGTCTGGCGTTATGGGGTTAGTTCTAGGACTGGTTGGTCCGGTGTCAGAATAATGTGACTGGGTGAGACATGAAGCCTGTGCTGCGACTTCTGTCTTGTGTGTGGCGCACGTTAAATGTCAAAGCAGCACCGCCCTGATATGCATATCACCCTTCGTGGTGGACTGGGCGTTAAGCAAACAAACAAACAAACAAACAAACAAACAAAAGGCCCTTTTTCATGAAACAGTTTCTCAAAAGACACTATCTGTTTTCAATTCATTTATTTTGTTCAACAAGTTATTTCATGAAAAAGATCCTACTGTGCATAGAAAAAAGCCAGGCTGTTTAATTTTATTTTATGTGTCCAGAGGAAGGATGATTTTATCTAATGTAAACGCCTGGCCAGATCTCAGATGGTAAGCCGATTCGGTTACTCGGGAAGGACTCTGCCTTTAAACGCCGTTCGCGATTACAGGGAAAAAAGGGTATATTATCGGTTTTGATGTGAAAATACTGGAAAAGAAGGGGTCCTGACTTGGCCTATATGGTCCGCTGGACCCAAAAAGCAACAACAATCAAAAACTGGAAAAGAAATTTTCAGCAGCAGCTGCTGGTCAATCCTACCGGTTTTGACTTTATTTGACAGGTTCTGTGTCAAAATGATTACTGCTGCTTTGATCTGTAAACAGCGCTCTGCCTGATTTCGTTTAAGATTCTCACAGATACTTCTGAGGCGACCCTGTAACAATGTATGTGTTTGTTCTGTTAACTCATTGTCTCCCAGGTATGGATGTATAAGTTACAGCTCCGTCCATCCATGGTATCGCCTGATATTTTGTCGAGACTGGGTCAATGAATATGATGACGTCACTCGAGGCTCTGCCGAGAGTGACGTCATTATATTCTTTCACCCCGTCGAGACAAAATATCACGCGATACCATGCATGGACGGAACTGTAACGTATATATGGCATGACCAAAGTAAAGAGAATTTGTCATGGGATGTGGCAACAAATCATTGGAAATTCACCATGGGCAATCAACCCAAGCCTAGAAGTTGTAGAACTATATTTTGTTTCAGTCTTGGCAAGGCCAGTTTTGTCCAGTTCCGGAAAAGACATAATGAATTCATTCACCCTGCCGAGACGAAAAAAACAATTCCATGGATAAAAACGTATAAGCTTATTATCCCGTGACGCATCAAAGCTAAATTTTGTTTTGAAATGTCATTACAACGTACAGATAACTTATAACGACATAATCGCCTTCACAAGACAGGAAAAACGCACACTTTGTTTTTCGTCTGCTACAAATCTAGTCTTGTTGGTTGACGGAGAGAATAAAGCTTCAATCATACCTTCATCAACAGGAATAAATGCTCAATCCGCTGTCAGTTCGCAACTGAACCTTGTTTTTTTCTTTAACTTTTTGGTTAACATTGAAACAGCAATCCAAAAGACTGTTTCAGCTGTTTCAAGACAGAGGCTTAGCTCCTTCTTTTGAGTTGCTTTTCAGTCTAAAATGACACCGGAAGCGAACAAATTGTCGTGTATACTGTCGTCACAAAAAAGACGTCATGACAAAGTTACACGCAAAGCGAAAGAGACTTTGACGTCATTTACTTTTGTTTGGAATTTTCCGCCTGTTCCTAGCTTGTCAGTGAAGACCTGACGTGAGTAAGCTTACCCTTTGCAGCTGTGAAATAATCAGTCTTGTGTCTCGGTCGTGTAGGTACAGAGTTTGCTTCTGCAATCATTGTGTTCGTGTTGATGACGGCTTCATAAGATTTCCATTTTCTTGTTTCTGCGGCTGCGCAAGTTATTTTGCCTAGGTCATGGCCGAACTTTAGGCCTACGGAGAAATATCGCTGGATATTTTCTCCCTAGATTAACAGAGACAAAGAAGGGAAGTCATGCTGTATATATTCGTACAAACTCATATGGATCTATCTGACCAGGTACGGATATATCCGCTCAGACTGTTAGCTTCAGTGCTTTCTGTAATGTCCATCTAACGCCTGCAATCCAGCGTGTTGATACACAGTTACTACACAGTTACTACAACTCTGAGTGACCTGCTGCAGCACATGCAGCTGGTCTCGGCTAAAAATAAATTTGGTCAACATGGGGTAGAAAGTGTTAAAACCAGTCTTGATCTGAGGACTATGTCTGGTCAGGAATAAAAAGCTGGTTCTTGTGTACGACTGTGTACTTTATTGATAGTTAGAGTGCCTTGGAGAATGATGAGCATATATGAGCTTGCGGCGATCATCCTTTTTTTAGGATGAAAGTCGCTTGTTCATTTCAATGCTTGTTATTCTCTCAGGTGCCAGGAGATTGACTCCGTGTAACTGTCGCTTACTCCTGTACACATGTATGCATTTAGAGCGCTTATTTCCCTTTGGTTATTTGAACTGCTTTGCGTCACAACTCTGTTTTTAAACCGGTTGCCGTGACAAAGTAACCGGTGTTTGTGTGGGTTGGTTTTCTCCCCCGATGCATTCCTCTTGCCAGTTTGTTAAAGGCATACAAACGCACTCCCGTGTTTACAAAGTGTAGTTTGCCCACAATCGATGTCAAACGCACCATAAGACCATATAATGACGATACGTCACCATGCGCGGACCATAATACATGCATTACAGCTTGTTCTAGCCTCTGAAAAAGTGAGGATGTCAACAAAGCCGCGGTGTTCTCTCCCTTGCATCAACGTTACATGTGTTGCCAAATCTATAAATAGGACGATCCAGATCAAAATGAAAATTCAAATATCTCAACATTTAAGGGGTCCTAGACCACAATATTTTGCAGGGAACTTAATTTAGTCTGTCTCCAGCTGTTGGTAAAGCAATTAGCGTGTATAGTCATCGAGTACATATGGCTTTAATGCTGGTTTACGTAACGCCTGGAGCCATCACTTCCAGACATAGTCCTTCCGTTAAGGTGGAGATTAAGCCAATTAATACCTACGAAAGTCACAGTTTTCAATTGCTTCGTGCGTCTTTGTTTCTTGACCAGTACTCTTGATTTTGGTACCGTTGTGTTCCTAAGACTCTGCACTGTCCTTTGACATCAGGCTCACTGTGTATAACTGGATCAAACACGTGATAACCGCTAATGAATAAAGTAATTAGTTTTTACCGATTAAGGTACATACAGCGACTAATTGGAACCTGGCAGTGAGGATAGTATCACCGCAACAGTTGGTCTTCATCCTTATGTACCCGTCTACGTATGTTCGGTTTTGATTATCTGCTAGAGGAAGTAGATATCGACAAAATATTAATTATGGCGGCCATTTGCATTTCATATTTTCCTAAATATGTGCATCCTCTTGCAAATTATTAAAACCAAACTCTTGGACACATACCTACTGCTTTTTGTGCAGAGTGGGACTTTTCTGATCAATTCATTTCGCAAATTGACATACAAGTAGCTTTGGGGGAAATTATTTCATGACACTATCCCCACCCTGCAACAAAAAGCAACTAAGAGATTGTCGGTATGCGTCTCAGGCCAAAAAAAATAAATAGTTTGTTTACGGTATCCCGACCGATCCTATTTTTTCGCTCGACCCTAGACTTTTGGGGGGCATTTGGGGAAAAAAAAGTCTTTGTTTTTTGGCAAAATAACTTAAAAATATGGTTTTTGGGAGAAAAAAAACCAAGAAAAAAAAACATCCCGACCTACCGACCCCATTTTTTTGGCCTATGTTACCGAAAACAGACTTTTTTTTTATTTTGGCCTAACAGTGGAAGGATATGGCCTTATCCCATACACTGTACACGCCTAGCCAGATCTGAGATGAGAGTTGGATCGTTTACTGATGAAGGACCATGCCTTTCAAATTTGACTTGGTCATAAATAAGAAAAGTGCTCAGTGTTCGTGCCTTTGGGAACAGCACGATTTCTATCTCCTGATTAATCCGTTTGCATCTACAATATAATATAATTAATATTGCATACACATGTATACAAATACAAATAAAATGTATTTTTTACAAGTAAAATGACTATTTCTAAGAATACTCACCTCAATTTAACTAATAGGAGTTACCTTACTTACGAGTGCTAGACTGAGAAGCGTCCTATGTTACCAGTACTAGACTGTAAACAAGGTCGCTAACTCTAGATTTCCGTCGGTATACCATTTAGGGGAGTAGTCTCCCTTTGTCGGTAGTACCTCTCTGCGCATGTGCCAATGCCCATAATCCCCAGTTTCAATTCGAAGCTATTAAGTCAATAGCGGGGTTGGTGGGAGGGTCTCTGGTTAAATTGAGGTGAGTATTCTTAGAAATAGTCATTTTACTTGTAAAAAATACATATTTCTTTCGAATACATCACCTCAATTTAACTAATAGGAGAATAGATAACAGGCTGGAGGGTTGACTTTCGATCGGTAATCTAGTGTCACCTCACCCGACTCAGCCCATTTGTCCGGAATCCCCCCTGTAAAATCGGGGGAAGAAAAGGATAGATCATCGGACTGAGAAGCAAGAAATCCTGAGTCGGGCGAGTGGCAAGTTACATTGTTGCCACTGTGTCAACTTGCTCCAGAAAGGGACAATCGAAAGAAAGTCCCACCTGTCAATGTAGAGCTGGTTTCTACTCGATGGTCGTTACTATTCCTCTGATCACTTGTCTTTATCAATGTTGGGTTATGGTTATGACTTGCCATTATGCGCCTTGAGCGACCCAACTCCCCAGCAACGTAAAGTTCTGCAGGCGGATCAGGTGAACGACCTAAAAGATGAGGAATGGTCAGAGATAACAATTCCTCTAATACCTTGAACTTATCACCAAGGTGCGTCTCTGCGACTGATCCTCCATTTAAGGGAGATTGACAGAGATTTCCAGAGATCCTGTAGAATTCTGGTCTGAGGCACCACTTTCCATGGCAAACAATTGTGCCAGTCGCATGAATGAATATATATATCCTCTCTGAATTTACCTCTCTAATGAGGATGGTAGGCACAGATACCAGTGTAAATTCAGGCTGACTTAGCTGTTCCTCCTGCGTGACAGGAAGTAAGCGCAAGTGCGCTCAGCAGTACGGTCACTGTCTGCACCTTACCTGTGCCTGTCTCAACGCATGTGGGGGCTATAAGCCTACCCTTAATGGTTATAGGTACCATTTGTCCTAGAATAGCCAGTGAAAGACAGCCAGCTGTATTGCCTTTACCCAAGGGGAAAACCTGCTTCTTACTTTGAAATTCCACACTTATAGCGTGAGGGGGTCCCCAGTGACCATGGGCATCTCTGAGCCCTTATTGGCTGAATGACCGCTCTTGTCTTACTCAAGAGGGTGCCATGCCTGGCATGCAACTCACTGAGAGGTCCCATTTGTGATTTCAGCAGGACCGTTTTCTGGCTTGATCAGCCAGGTCCTTGATCT
Organism: Littorina saxatilis; assembly: GCF_037325665.1. NCBI lineage: Eukaryota > Metazoa > Mollusca > Gastropoda > Littorinimorpha > Littorinidae > Littorina > Littorina saxatilis. The sequence continues at coordinate 9,430 of NW_027126131.1, read as the reverse complement.
AGGTTTTCTGTAAACATGGTTGTAGGTGGCATCTGCTGGGTTGTCTGCCCAGCATAGGTTTTGTGGGTTCTGGGACACTCCAGATTTCTGTAGAGCTCACAAGTTCTTAGATGACTATGCAGTGATGTTCTCCGGCCTATGGCCGAAGGTGCACTATCTTGGGCTGATGCAAAGTTCTGCCCCCTGGTAGTTGAACTCACAAAGATGTCTTATGTTGTGATCTCAGTAGTACTTCTGCCTAGATCACCCAAGTCCATATCTGGATTTTCAGTAGGCGTGGCTGTGGGCGGCAAGTGTTGCATTGTCTGACCAGCATAGCTTTGTGAGCTCTGGGGCACTTCAGCTGTTTGTGGAGCTGAGCTCTAGGGTGACTATGCAGAGTTGTTTTCAGGCCCCTGCCTGAGGCAGGAGGTGTACTCTCTTGGTCTGATGCATAGTTCTGACTTGACAAAGGTCTTAGTCAGCACCCGAGTTGCCACGTTTCTCGCCCAAAACGACGCGTAGCCGTAGACTGGGAGTGAGTGAGATAGGCTGGTGTGGTATTCCTGGCTCCAGCTAGGATCTCACTGTGTCTCTACCTCAGGCTCTTCGAGCGAGGGAGAAAAGGCTGGTGTGGTATTCCTGGCTCCAGCTAGGATCTCACTGTGTCTCTACCTCAAGCTCTTAGAGTGACACAACTTATACTCACCCAATAACCTTGTGTCACCGTAGACTGGGAGCGAGGGAGATAGCCTTGTGTGGTATTCCTAGCTCCTGCTAGGATCTCACTGTGTCTCTTTCCTCCAGCTCCTTTAGCTTTAGAGTCCAGGCATCTGAGAGTCTACATATGGATGGGATGGACACATTCACCCACTGTCAAAGGTATTGCCGCACTCATTATGCCTTTCGGGGAGGAATACCTCTAGGTCTTATCTCTGTGGTCCAGGGATCTTAGAGCGCCAGTTGTAAGAGGCAAACGAAGCTTGTCCAATTCAAGGTTCGGTTGGAAGGGGGGGCTGAGCCTTCCCAAATCCAAGTGTGTCTGTGGCCGTACCCAATACCCCTAAAGGTAGAGGAAGCTCTTCTTGTTCCAGGAAAATTTGACTCAATGATGGAGGGACGTATGGTTTACCCAGTCCAAGATGTCTGGCAGCACTAAACAATCCGCATGGGCTGAGAGGTCCTCCTTGATCTATGAAATCTGGCCCATGGATCTCATAGTGCGGATGGCTGGCCAGACCTCAGACTATCTCTCAGTGTCCTTCCTGGAAAGTCCATGGAAAAACGGGCGGGGTCACCTCGGGAGACATTCCCTCTTTAGTCAAGTCTGTCCGTCTCTGAAGCATGACGTAGGTTGAGTGCTGTCCCTGTTGAAGGGTTTTGCCTTGACTTGGTTTGTTTGTTTGCTTAACGCCCAGCCGACCACGAAGCGCCATATCAGGGCGGTTCTTGACTTGGTCCAAGGATGATAACCATGAGGTTTTGTAGCCTAAGGACTGCCTGACCCTGGGGTAGGTTGTCTTCCAAAAGCTGCTGATCATCTCAGGGGCACCTGCCCAGTGATCTTAAACGGCCCATCCCTTCTCTAGGACGTCTACTGTCGTCTCTCCTGTTGATGCTTCTGCCAGAGTTGTTACCATTATCAGTCGAGATGTGACCTGTTACAGGTGTCGGACATCCTCTGTTGAGTGTCGACTGTACAATCTGACATTTCTATCATCATCCCCTGGCTGATGCGGGTGTCAGACGACATTCAGGAAGAAGGGGCAACTCTTACAAGTTGTTACGCTGAGTCCGTCCACAGGTCATGAAAGCATTCTGTACTTGACGATCTCAGAGCACTTCTTCCCCCGTCTCTGCGTTATCTCCAACAGCTCCCCGCCTTGTGATGTAGCCTGAACATGCTCACCCGTGTTGCCCGACGCTTGTATGGCAAGATTCTTGGGCCTGTTACCCTGTTGAACAAGCTCCACTCCAAGTGTGAGTGATCTTCAGAGTCGTTTCCTCAGGCAAATGTTTTGAGACACTTTGATTCCTCTTATCTTGGTACGCAGTGTCTGTCTTGTAGCTGTGTATCCGAAGGAGACATCTAGAGACCTCAAGAGCTTGCAGTATGCATGGAAACTGATGTGACTACTATACCCTGTTCAGTTGTCCACCGCTGTTTGACTGGTGATCTGTATGCAGATTGCAGGTGCCATCTTGTTACTGGTAGGGCGGCTCCCCGGTGTGAAGGTTGTAGCCTCTAACCATTAGCTCTCCATTCCAGGTGATGAAGATAACTAGGAGGCTCTAGGCATTCTCCTCACACTCCCAGACTTCTGTGTAGCCGGGCACTGCTGAATATGGTCAGGCGTGAAGTGTTGGTCTAGTTCCAAGAGCGTTAAACATTAGGTCTTCCTCAGTCCGTCAGGAGGTGGTAGACAGGCAATGGGGGGCGGGAGCTGTCCTTCCGGTGCTGAAGCATCACTACAGGCAGTTTGCAGCACTGAATACTGGTAGTCAAAATGCATGAAGCCACCATCATGATGGGGAACCCTGGCAAAGATAGTGGTGGGAGGGGCCCAGTCCTGTCAACAGCCGTGTTTCGGGGTCACCTCAAGGGAGAGGTTGCAGACGAGGCTGTAGCTACCTCAGGGAGATTCTACTCATGTTACGCCCAGTGGACGTCTTGCCTGACAGCTGGAGGGTCTGTCATAAGCTGTCGCAACGATCCTGGGAGTTATCAGGGCGAAAAGGAAGCCTGTCTCTTCCTGTGCTTACTGGAGGTATTCCCCCAGAGCGCCCGACATTGTCTGTTTGGTAATGTCTACGTATATATAAATACATGTCAACATGACTTAATTCCCCCTCGTACTGATAACGGCATGGATGTGCCAAGAGTTTATCCAGTACCTTTCTCATGAGAGTAGCCGCTCTGTCTAGGAGGCATAGTTAATTGTGTGTTGTAACAACATCCGTTTAGCAAATATGTTATATTTTCCATAATATGAAATGATAAACATTGTATCCCTTGTATGAACCTGACTAGAGCCAGTGTTATTTAAGGGCGGCCTCTTATTGTTAGGTCCTGTTGTCTACTTCTGAGAACCTAGTCGTAGGATTAGGTGACAACAGTAGAGATGTGGCCTTGTTAAAGGTCAAAGGCTTAGGTTTTGCCTACGAACCAGGAATAAGTAGAGGCATGACAACATTATAGGAAGCTCCCCTGTGAGTATTATTCAGAGCCTTGCTCGATCTTGCATGTTGTGAAAACTCAGCTGAGTGTAATACTCATGTGTTAACAACCAAGTTTATTCATGCCCCTAAGGCATGGTTTCAACTGTATATTATTCATAACATGTCATTCAAGTGTAATGTACATCAATTGTGCACTGGAACAGAACATAAGTATATATGTGTGCCTGTTCTAATTGAATTTGAAGAGCTGTCTCCTGGCACTGTGGTATCAACAGATTTTAGCTGAGTGTAAATCTCAAAGTGTAAACACTTGAGTTTATCCATAAGTTAAATCTTTTACCACTCAGATAGCTGATTTAAACACTCCATGAAAATGGAATTTGTAACATCAACTGACTTCTTTGATACCCTTTGCCAAGAAAAAAGGATTATATCCCAATAAAGATGTCCCATCTGTGTTTGCATACACTTAATTCTTCCTTGTCAATTTAAAAAAATTTTTATTTTTTTATTTTTTATATATATATATAGATAATGTGTATGTATGCACGCATACAAGTTTACAAGTTAATCAAGTTAAGTTGGCAAGGAAAGTATTCTTTATCCAATTTGAAGAAGTACCACCACGTGGTCTCTGTGAGTCCACCATGATCATCTGATAAAAATACCAAAACCATAATCTGCCAACCGCAGAAAACATCGTTTCCCAGAAACCTAGGAGAGAGAATTACTTGCCTTTCTCTGAGAGTAAAGGAAGTTCCCTCCGTAATATTCCCGGAGGCGCATATCTCAATCTCAGTGTTTGGTTTTCTTTCCAAGCGGGCGAGGTTTGTTGTTGTTATTCTTCGATACAACCCGCTTTCAGTTCTATCAGCGTTCAAGCGTACTGCGGTCCGTATCTACGCTGCCCGCAAAAGTCATCGCAGTTTGTAATGACCGAAGTATTCATACGCCATATGTAACATTCGCGGGCGCTCTGTGCCTTCAGTTCAATCAGCGTTCAAGCGTACTGCGTTCCGTATCTACGCTGCCCGCAAGAGTCATCGCAGTTTGTAATGACAGAAGTATTCATACGCCGTATGTAACCTTCGCGGGCGCTCGGTACTTTGTACGCCTAAAAATTCGGATCAGAAATGCGCTTCCGGTCGGGATAACGCGCATGGTAAACCTCGCTGTAGTCGATAAAAAGCTGTTAAAACGCAAAAAACTTCCGGGTAATTTCGAAGTTGAAGGTCTTGTTCGTATTCCTACATTGATGTGTAGGGTGACCTGCCGTTGCTTTCCATTGAAAGCGGCAAGGTAAGTTATCGTTCGCGGAGTTCTATTGCGCCAATGAAACCGGTCCAACCGCTGTAAATATCTGTTCGACATTCGTAACGACTGAGTAAAGAATAGTTGTCGTTCAAATGCATGTTCACTAGTTAAAAAAAGACAAGTAACGGAGCCTGTTAGGCTCTGTGTGTCAACAAGGTATCATTGATGATTGAAGTACCTTCTACTTATGACCAAGTAACTTTGTTACATTTTTAAGCCGTTTCACTTTCATTTTCACGGTTCGTTACGTTGTTCAACGTGATGAATCATTGAATGTATACGGGCGTAGTAATCGCCCTTAAAAGGAAAGCCCAAACCGTGATTGAAGGTGAATGTTGTAGTTCCTGTGAAGGAAGTCTTCTTAGACGGGAAAGGTCTAAATACACGTCTAGCTCCCCGTAGCAAGAAATTGAAACTGGGGATTATGGGCATTGGCACATGCGCAGAGAGGTACTACCGACAAAGGGAGACTACTCCCCTAAATGGTATACCGACGGAAATCTAGAGTTAGCGACCTTGTTTACAGTCTAGTACTGGTAACATAGGACGCTTCTCAGTCTAGCACTCGTAAGTAAGGTAACTCCTATTAGTTAAATTGAGGTGATGTATTCGAAAGAAATACACACCAGTAACCAGGTTAGGTAGGCTTACGTTTAAATCAATGTTTCGGCATGTAATATTTAGTGTATTGCATACACAACTGATAACGCATACGTAGATGTTGTTTGATGTCGGAAGTCGTTCAAACACAGACACTTTATTCGACTCGCTGAACATTATTTGAATTCTCGTTTCAGGATAATTGCCGGGGGGGGGGGGGGGTGAGCAAAAAGATGACATCACGGTTTGCCGAAAAATTGTCTAAGTTTGTATGGCCCTTTTTTGCGTGCAGATTTGAAGACGTCAATAAATCCTGGCAACAATCCTGCTCAGTCATATATGGGTAACATTTTGTTCTACATCAATGACTCAAAATAATCATCTGCTCAGTGTTACACGCTGCTGAGCTTTGACATTCTGACACAAAATCGTTCAAGGGTGCTCATGATTCAACTCCATTGTATCTGCAATCAAAGTGTTCTAAACAAAGGACGCAGGCAGCGTCTGCTCTTACAACACAGTCCAGACAACGACGGTGCCAACTTTATGTTCTTCTTTTCCACTTTGCAAGCTTTTGTGTTTGCTTGCTAATCACCGTCAGACTAGAACACGAAGTTGCCAACATTATGTTCATTGGCACTTGAAAGGCTTTTGTGTTCGATTGCTTTTATAACCAGACTTTTAAACTTGTGGGGCTTTTTGTCTCGAAGTTTCTGGAGAAAAAGATGTCAAGTTTTTGTTCACGACAGTCTAGGCACAATTCAAACGCAAAGGACCAAGGCAAATCGAAGTTTTGTGACATCTTCAGTCAATAGTTCTTTTAGAACGATGTGATTGTTTCGGCTGAATTTTTTTGATTTTGACATCTCATTCAATGTTACTGTTGGCATGGCGGTATTGTTTCAGTCGATGTTTTTGTTATTGTCTCCAAAAATGCCGGAACACTTTATTTATTCAATGAATTGATTAGTTTGTGACAGAAATCTTGTCGATTACGTCATATCATTTCCGAGTTGCTATTTTCATACTTGGAAAAACAGTGCTGTTTTTCTGTGCCGTTTTACACATAGTATCGCAGTTGTTTAATAGTCAATATTCCAGATTTGATTGTGCATGTTTGGTTAGCGGTTTGTTTGTGTGTTGTTGTTTTTCGGTGATGGGGTACGGGTAGGATTTGTGTAATTCGTTGTTGTTTTTTGTTTAAAAAAAAAATTATGAGAGGGTGCAGGATTGCAGTCATAATTATGGATGATAAGCTACATGCCACTAACACGGCATATGAGAAGAATCTATGGTAGTCGGCGAAAATGAGATGAAACACAGCGGCTTCTATTTTTAGATCAGTGGCACTGTGGCACAGGCACATGCAATCTGTCAGAAAAAACCCACTTCTGCTTTAATTGAGAAGCAGGGAATTTATGGTCATTTGGTGTTGTGGAGAATATAAGCTACATGTCATTAATTAATTCTGAGGATGAGAGCACAGTCTCGCTTAGGCAAAGGGCGGAAGAATACGCTCTGTGGAAAAATTAGCGCACTCCAAGAGTGCGCTAACAGTTTTAGCGCATCGCCATTAGCCAATCAACTGGTTCACATCAGTCATGTGACACCAGTACTTATTGACAATTATTAGTATTGTAGATTATAGTTCAATGCGTATGATGAAAGATTGTTTTCTTGAATAAAAAGTTGAAACAAGACGCTTGGACTTGGGCTTCGTCGTCTACTACTACCCTTCCACTCCTCCACTACATACAAAATACTCAAACTTCTCAACCCTAATTCGCAATTAAACATTATATTTAAATCAATAGGCCTACCATATCTAAACTTGCTGATACACATTGTTGCTATCAACAAAGTATGATTTATAATTTTTTTTGTTGGGGTATGCATTCCTGGTAAATAACCAAACAATACATCATGTTCTGTTAATATAACATTTTCTTTCGTATTAACAAAAATACATCTAATAACATGTTCCCAAAATAACCTCATTTTTCTACATTTCCAAAAAAAGTGCTCAATATAATCTATTTCGTTACAAAGACTACACAAATTATTTTCTTTCAACTTCATCTTGTGGAGTAAAATGTTTTGTTGGGTAAATATTATGTAATATTTTCCATTGAAGCAACTTTAATCTTTCCTCGCTTGTACATTTAATTGCCAAGAGCCAATATTTCTCGTCAATGGAAATATTATATTTATGTAACCAGAATTTTACAGAGCAGGGTACGCTTGCTTTTGCATTTGTTAAAATAGCGCGGAACTGTTTGGGGGAAGGTTTTTTTAACAGGTCTTGTAGACAGGGCCCAGATTCGTCGCTCGCGTTTCCGTTGGCTGTGTCCTCTCGCAGTGCACGCGCGCGGAGGGCCGTGTGCAAAGCATTCTACTCAAAAAGCCGTGTGGCGCTATAACCAACAGTGGTACAAATCTGTTCATACGGGACAATATTACCGTCTATCCATATATCACGTACAACATTCACCTCAGCTTTAATCCAATTTTCAAAACACAAAACATTATTTTTAAAAACAATACCTGCATTATTCCACAAACATTGATCAATAAATCGTTCTTTATCTACAAAAAACAAATGTCTATTCTCAATCCATTTTTTTAAAACATGTTGCCAGAATTTCGATTTTATTCTCACCAGCTGAATGTTGGTGGTGGTGTTGTTGTTGTTGTTGTTGTTGTTGTTGTTGTTGTTTCAGATGTTAATCGGAAAGACCGACAGAAAGGCATAAAAAACAAAGACTGACAGACAGATACCCAAGACAGACAGACATAACGACAGAACAGGCAGGCAAGCATGCCGACAGACAGACAGACAGACAGACAAACAGACAGACAGACAGACAGACAGACAAACAGACAGACAGACAGAAATTCAAAACCAAAATAGATTATAGCATTCTCTATTTCAATCCGGTTTGTATCAGTTCAGATGCTCTCGAAATTCTATGAAACAAAACGGAAATGGTGCTTCGCGCTTTTGCACCAGCTAGCTTGACGTCATCCTTTTTTCAACTAATAACTCAGATTATGTCAAGTTAGGGTTTTGCTGTTAATGATTGATATGATATTAATACCATAACTTTTTCTACAACGTAGTTACGACGGGCGCAGTGGCCTTGTTGATAAGACATAGCCTCCTAATCGGAAAGTCGTGAGTTCAAATCCCGGCCGCAGGGTGGAGATGCGTCCTTTGGGGGCCCGGGTAGCTCAGGGGGTAGAGCACTGGACTTGTGATCGACAGGTTTGAATCCGGGCCGGGACGCACACGTGTGAACTTTATGTGCAGACCCAGAGACGGTATCCATGTCCCACCCCCGGGTCACCTCAGTGGCACGTAAAAGGCCTCGGTCATTCTGCCATAAGTGCAGATGGCTGGTACCACCTAAACACGCATACACTTGTGTATCTCATCCAAAGTCGGGTTAAAACCCGGGAACATGCCTCTAATGGCTTTGCCGTGAGGGCGTAAAACTTGAATTTCTTTCTCTCCCCCGGAGACGCGTCCGATCTCCCGGGTCAACTTATGTATCCTTGGCACAAAGGGTCAAACATTCTGGAAATAAGCCCATAGTTCTAAAATAAGGCCTTAAATATTTACAGCGATAAGGAAATAAGGGCATAATGAAATAAGGCCTTATTTCCTTCAAGGCCTTATTTTTGGGATTGTTGACCCTTTGTGCCAAGGATACTTATGTGCAGACCTGCTAGTGCCTTATCCCTCTTCGTGTGTACACGTAAGCACAAGACCAAGTGCGCACGGAAAGCACGGAAAAGGTCATGTAACCTATGTTGGAGTTCGGTGGGATATATAGAAACACGAAAATAGCTGGCATGCTTCCCCCGAAAGCGGCGTGTGGCAGATTCAATGGCGGGGTAAAAACGGTCATACACGTTAAAGCATACTCGGGCAAATAACATAAGTGAACGTGGGAGTTTCAGCTAATGAACGAAGAAGAAGAAGAAGAAATAGCACGTAGGACGATAACACTGGAAAGGGTAATTACAGTCCATCTGTCTAGATATCCAGTCATGCTCTGTGAAGATAAAAGGCCAGAGAGTGATGAATGTATCTCGCTTTGTTCAAGAACGGATGCATTTACATCGTGTGCTTAGCTAAAGAGGTCGCTGTACCTACTAAGTGCTGATTTTGATTGCTGATGGCATGAGGTACAAATCATTCTCGATAAAAAGACGAAAAAAACCGGATAAAATGATCGGCACAGATGCTGACGTTGAGTGCTTAGCAATGCGGGCGGTGTGTGTGTGTGTGTGTGTGTGTGTGTGTGTGTGTGCGCGAATGTGTGTATGTGTGTGTGTGTGTATGCGTGTGTGT
>NW_027126130.1:0-14814 GCF_037325665.1 Littorina saxatilis | reverse complement strand
GTGTGTGTGTGTGTGTGTGTGTGTGTAGAGCGATTCAGACTAAACTACTGGACCGATCTTTATGAAATTTGACATGAAAGTTCCTGGGTATGAAATCCCCGAACGTTTTTTTTATTTTTTTGATAAATATCTTTGATGACGTCATATCCGGCTTTTCGTGAAAGTTGAGGCGGCACTGTCACGCCCTCATTTTTCAACCAAATTGGTTGAAATTTTGGTCAAGTAATCTTCGACGAAGCCCGGGGTTCGGTATTGCATTTCAGCTTGGTGGCTTAAAAATTAATTAATGACTTTGGTCATTAAAAATCTGAAAATTGTAAAAAAAAAAAAAAATTATAAAACGATCCACATTTACGTTTATCTTATTCTCCATCATTTGCTGATTCCAAACAAGCTCTGAAAATTAAATATATAAAAATTATTATCAAAATTTTTTTTTCGAAATCAATTCAAAAACACTTTCATCTTATTCCTTGTCGGTTCCTGATTCCAAAAATATATAGATATGATATGTTTGGATTAAAAACACGCTCAGAAAGTTAAAACGAAGAGAGGTACAGAAAAGCGTGCTATCCTTCTTAGCGCAACGAATACCCCGCTCTTCTTGTCAATTCCACGGGCACTGCCTTTGCCACGGGCGGTGGAGTGACGATGCTACGAGTATACGGTCTTGCTGCGTTGCGTTGCGTTCAGTTTCATTCTGTGAGTTCGACAGCTACTTGACTAAATATTGTATTTTCGCCTTACGCGACTTGTTTAATTTTTTTGTTATCTCTTCTTCTACCTCCTCTTCTTTTCTTCTTCACTCTCATCTCCTCTCTGTCTTCTTTTTCTCTCTTTCTCTTTTCTTCTACCTCCTCTTTCTCTTTTCTTCTTCTCTTTCTCTTCTTCACTTCTCTCTCTCCTTCTTTATGTATTTATTTTTATTTTATTTTGTTTCATCCTCTTTCTGCTTGTCCCGACGCTTGTTCCTTCTCCCAGTATGCTTCCACGCCGCCCCGTCCCAGCACTCACTGGAACATCCACCCCTGAACTTCGTTCCGCCGCCAGACTTTGTCGAATCAATGAGCTCCCAGTGTTACTACTCTTGTCGGTTGACCATCGACTTAATCTAGTGAAATTACATACGTTGAGTCAGTAATACAGCACTACGGATTTTCACGAGAATAATACATGTCAAGCGAGGAAGCGCTTATTAAGCATACAGTTGTAGTAAACGGTCTTCAGTGATCTTTTGAAATGGTACTTGAACAACGCTAGGACAAAGAGTATTTGTACACATTCAAGTTCCTTGAAATCTAAAGACGCCACATTTTCACGTGTAAACTTTTCGGCTCATCATCTCAGATCTGGCCAGGAATTTACAAGGGAAAGACAACTCCTCCACTTGGTCATATGTAACAACAATACAAATCGAACAGCATGCACAATGGGAATTGTTCAATGCATTGATTTTCTAAAAGACTGGTGGCATTTCAATAAAGTCGTAACCGCGAGAATTTCTTTGGGGAAAACCTTCTGATGCTCACCACTGAAGCAGGCGGCTAAACCTTCAAGGCGTGTTTCGCAACGTCGTAACATATCCAGGCACTCCGTCATATTTTTCCACGTCACTGGATGTCAGAGGAAGCTTTGCCAAGGTCAAACCCTGCTCGTCTGTCTTTCGCTGCTCTTCCAAGTTTGTATTGGATGTGTTGCTGTCTAGACGTCATGCTGTCTTGATGCCCAGACACCCACACCCATCATACGCCTCTTCGTTGTCGCCTTGAGAAGATCGTCAGCGGTTGATCGCCCGTTTCGTCATCAACAATGACGGGTTAAAGTCACGAAGCGAAAACAAATTCCCAAGCGCCCGAGAGAAGCGAACAACAATAACCACAACAACCTCAATAATAAAACAAAATCAAACTTTTGTTCCATCAACACACAGACATACAGACAGACAGACACACACACACACATACACACACACACACACACACACGCACGCACGCACGCACGCACGAACACACACACATTGACCACCACCACCAACTGTAGACCGCTGGCTGAGTGGTATACACTTTTTATAATGCACTGTCCTGCTTTCTCTGATGAAGTCACGTGGTATTGCTGGTGCTAAACCCGAAGTGGTTCATTTTCAGATTAAGTCCTTTTGCGCTTGGGCGCACCACTGTTTCCACTTTTATCGTAAAGAGTGTATTTTCAGATGTCAATCAAATCATGTTTGTTATTTCATTTTTGTATCATTTCATTACTGTCGTGGCAGGTTTGAAGCGATTCATTTTTGTATCGCTTTATTTTTGGAAGTTTGATTGATGAGTTCCTTAAGGACCTTGGAGCCACACAGGATAAAACAACTCAAGACCATTCTTTTTGGACAAAGGGGTCGCGGCGTGGGGTGCGGGGAGAAGGGAGGGCAGGGGTAGGTGGGGGGATTTTAGTGGGTGTCGGGTGTGTTGGCGGGTGCAAGTGGGTTACGAGGTTAAGGTTAAGAAAGCAGAAGACCGAAGCAATACACGTCAAAAGTTTGATACGGAACACGATTTTCTCATCCACGCACAGTTCATCTCCGTCTTGGACAATGTGCACGCCCTACAGTGCAGTCCAGGCCACCAGCACCCGAAGCTTGCAGCTAGAGGTCTAAAGGTGATTATCGGGGTCCGTAACCACCAAACAACGTTGCCACTCTAAGTTTGCCATTCTGATTTGACGTCATAAAAGACATACATGGGGGGAAAAAAAGTATGAAAAAAAGAGTGGGGGATGTCGTCGCGAAGAATTCACATGTAAAGTTTTATAAAGATCTGTTCAGTAGTTTCTGTGAATCGCTCTACACACACACACGAACACACACACACACACACACTTACACACACACACACACACACACACACACACACACACACACACGCACACGCACACACACACACACACACACACACACACCTTCGCCCCGATTCCTTTCCCCGAAGTATATGGACAAGTTTGCAAAATTGTCAGTGTCTCGCTGACGTGGTGAAGTACATGTAATGGAAACAAAACTGTGGACTCAATTGTCAGTGTTTGCCCATGTGGGTTCTTTCGGTCTCGCATGAACCCCCATGTTTATTTTAGTCAAGTAACAGCAATAAACAAACACTGTCTTTGGTCGCCTGAACACACTGCACCCACAGACCTTTTCCTTTGCTAAAAGTATCTGTGTCCGCCTTTCACTTGACAACTTTTCTCAGTTGTTTCCTGGCCTGAGACAGAATAAAGGATGCGTTACGTGTCCATGGACCTTAGTTAAAACACTCAAAGCATAGTTCCCTCGAGCAGGCAATGCTTGAGCTTCCGTGTAATATACGGGGTTAAATCGGTATATTATTTGATGCATACATCGTTACATAAAATGTTTTAGCAAAATAATGTTGTTCTAGCTGCTGTTGTTGTTGTTGTTGTTGTTGTTGTTGTTGTTGTTGTTGTTGCTGTTTGTAAATGACATGTTCAACAAAACTGTTAACAGATTTTGGAATTATAAAGTTAACGGATTTGGCAATAAACGTAAGTCGGAAACTTAAAAAAGTCAGACAAAAACAAGATGAATATAAAGACATAAAACTATATAGATGTTGAAGATATTACCCAATACCATTAGCACGTTTTACAACAACCATTCTATATCATCCTTCTGAATTTCCTCCATACACATCCTTCTGTAAGACAAGAACACGCACACAAATCTGTAGCAAGCTGACCCCAAACAGGAACAGTTGTGATGATTGAGCATCGATGTCCATTTTGCAGTCCCCACGCCTTCAAAGGACCCTCGGTGAATCCTCGGACACTTTCCTTTGCTGGATGGCATTTGCCCTGAAAGGACGCCCAATAGGTTTTGCCATGGCGGGAGTCCCCCCAAAGCAAGCGATACTCTATTCAGAGTACCCGAGTCTATTGGTGCCCGTATAGATCATCCCTCCGTCTTTGGAGCCCTGGTACCACTCTTGAGACGTACTGTTATGAATTGACAGGAGCCGTCATCGAGAGCAAAGCAAGCCGTCAGATGTGCCAAGGAGTAAATGTGAATTGATGGAGTGATCTGAGATGTGTATCTTACACATCATCCTGAGACAGGAAGGACAGCGGAGAGGTCAGAATGATGTCCCTAGGAGTAATGTAAATTGACGGGGAGATGCAGAATATGTACCTATACATATTGGTGAGGGAGAGGCCGGCTAAACAGTGTCAGTAGCGGACTTCTATATTGCATCTATCTGTACACACGTTTTGCACCCTTTTAAGAATTGAAGGAAATGTGTACCTTATACATATTGCCGATGTAGACGGGAAGATGGGCAAAAGAAAGTACCAGCCTTCGGTATTGAAAATATTTACACATAAGTTTTGCAAGCTTTCAACGAAAGAAGCAATTTCTACTTTCATAACTTTTCACGGCGAGTCTGTGTTTATTTTCTCAGTTTTCTACATCTTTCTTATCAGTAAACTGCTTTCCTAGAAAGAAACCCTTCCCCCAACAACAATAATAACAACAACAGTAAAACAGTAATTTAACCAATCAAGCATCTGAGTGTTAATTCTTTGACTTTAATAAACCTATTACGTCGGTTTTATGCACCAATTCCTCCGAGAAAATATTGCTACAACTTGCACGGTTTTTGCAACAGCAAAATGTCATTTTACAAAATAATTCGTTCCTGGTGTATATCGTTCCCACCATTTACGCTTATTTGCAGACGACACATGACTCCTAAAACTGTACGTGTCATGTCCTTGTGTCATGTAAGCATCATTTAGACTGGAAAGAGAAACAAAACGTAACAGAAATTCGTGGCCGGAGGGGGTCTCGCGACGCACACAATCCGAAAAGAGCGGGTCCCGAGACACCTTACGTATCCGTTATCATGCTGACCATCATCTGCCAGATCTGTACCTACGCAAATTCTAACCGAATATGACCATGATGGTTTGTTTTAGAGTTTAGAGAACTTCCAAAAGTCGACATTACATTGACAAGATCGAAGAGGGTTCTAGGGGTTATGTGTAGACAAGGAGTGTGCCTTCATACAGCAAGAATATAATCCTTTTCACACAATATTGCACCAACCCGGCCTAATTTTGTTTGTTTGTTTCTTTGCTTAACGCCCAGCCGACAACGAAGGGCCATATCAGGGCGGTGCTGCTTTGACATATAACGTGCGCCACACACAAGACAGAAGTCGCAGCACAGGCTTCATGTCTCACCCAGTCACATTATTCTGACACCGGACCAACCAGTCCTAGCACTAACCCCATAATGCCAGACGCCAGGCGGAGCAGCCACTAGATTGCCAATTTTAAAGTCTTAGGTATGACCCGGCCGGGGTTCGAACCCACGACCTCCCGATCACGGGGCGGACGCCTTACCACTAGGCCAACCGTGCCGGTCAACCCGGCCTAATGTCTTGTCCATTCCATTTCTGCACGCACTCCTCTCCCACAAAGTTGGCATGATTGTTGAAAGTGTTCGCTGGGTAGTGTGTATGGCATATATGAATATTGTGTGAACAGTACATGTGGTGATTTTTGTCCGTATGGTTAATTGTTTTGTGTAGGGTGTACATTTATAATTATGTTCTATTCTGTATATGTTCGTTTGTAAAGGGCCTAAAGCCATAGGTTAGGCACTCAAAAATGTCCAGTTATTATTATCATTATTATCCTTCTGGTCTTCTTAAAGTTGGGGGTTCTATGACCCTTGAGGTGGAGCGTATGCGGGAAGTGCTGCGACAGTACATCACAAACATTGACAGAAGGCATTTGTCCACCTGGACTCTGTTTGACAGCTGCATCATTCTTTCCTTTAACTTTTGAAAGCTCATGTCCGTATTTGGGACAAGTTAGAAAGTTAGAATATATCTCAATAAAATACACACATTCTAAAGATCCCCTGTGCGCTCAATAAAAAACAAACATTCCCTGTGCGCTTTTATCCTTTTAGGAAATTGCATGTATTAGGATATATACCAACAATTCTATACCATTCCGCTTTTTGCTCATAACAGACTTCTAGAAAACCGTAAATGTAAAAGGAGCTCAATAAAATACTACATTTCTACAGATTCAGTGTGAGTTTTCATCCTTTCAGGAAATTGCAAATGTCGTTAAAGCAATAATTCTCTGCCGCCTTACTTTCCGCCAAAATATAACAAAGCATTAAATTAACTGCAGTTAATGTTTACACAGTTGACATTTGTGATTGTTTATGTCTGACATGTTGAAAAGCTTGTTGACTCTTCATCTTGCCTAGGCGCCACGGCGTCTCCAAAAAATAGATGCTTTATTTTGTCAGTTTGAAAGAGGAGCAGGCTTAACAGCAGTGTAAAATATTTCATTTCTGGTCGAAGATGTGACCGTTGTATCCGTTCTGTCTGTGCCGCATCCGATAGGGATGTCACGTTTTGATATTGCTAAAGATCGTATGAGCTGCACTTGACCCTATCTTTTTTTTAGAACCAACAAGACCGTTTACAACTGAGACGTCGTTGACATAAAATCGAAGCACAAACATTAGCGCAACAAATTCTTTCCTTAAGAGCAGGGTAAATATAATTCAAAAACAGAAAACCTTCCCATTTAATTCATACAATGACTTTTTAGCCAGAGACAAATGACAACCATGAAAATGAAAACTATTGCAGGATAACGGTACAATGAAAATAAAAAAACACCAAAAAAATGCTGCCCTTTTATAGGTGTCAAATGGACAAGGGCTTGACTGGCAGCAATGAAACAATCAATCGGCTTTGCTCAAGAAGATAACAATTACCCCTCGTCTTTCCCCCCCCCCCCCTGTATCCTCTTAACACACACACACACACACACACTCACACACACCACACACACACACACACACACACACACACACACACACACACACACACACACACACGTCAGTCGAAAGCACAATTAAACATAAATTACGAAAGCTTTGAGAGTTCTGACTCAGATCCATCCCCTGAACTCGTGATGACAGTGCTTGCAAATGGAATAGCCATGATGACTTAGTCTTCTGCCTCTTCCGCTCGCTGAACGAGTTTTGATTACACTCGATCCCGGGCCCCAGCCTGCTGTTTCCCACAGCAAGTGCGGGCCCAGCACCATGGGTTACCATATTTATTGTACTCCATGTCTGGGGGCCCGGGCTCCTGTGTTTGAAAAAGCGACGTTCGTTTTGATTTAGTTCACCTAGGGGTTACAGGACTGCTTGCACTAACATGTGGACTGTTCAGTCCTTTTGCAATCCACGGTCTATTGACTTGCAAGGGTTGAGGACAGATAGAAAAATCATTTGACGGCTTAGTGGGTTAATGTATGGACGCTAAATTTGAAATTGATATTGTTTTGAACGTCGAACGACTTTGTGTTTGCTGGAGAGCTGATTGCCGACAATGCTGGAAACATTTTTAAAGTACCATCTTTCCTGCGTATATCACATAAACAGAGAGAGAGAGAGAGAGAGAGAGAGAGAGAGAGAGAGAGAGAGAGAGAGAGAGAGAGAGAGAGAGAGAGAGAGAGAGAGAGAGAGGCGCGAAAGATAGAGATATAATCATAAATATATAGAGAGAGCGAGGCAGAGACACGGACAAACAGACAGACAGACCAACTTTAACATCGATTAACTATCCAAACGTCTATAATGCAGCACCTGCTTAATCCACCTCCACTGTCGTCACTGATTCACAAAACCTAAAGAAGATAACTGCTGGAAGCGAGTTATCAGCATAACTGCCGGTTTTGGTTAGCAGCTGATGGGCACCCGATGACATGGCGATAGCAGAGAATTGTTACTGAATTAGACAAAGAGGCATTGGCACCGGCGAACGGGTGGAACGAGCAAAATGTCCTTGGAAACAATAGCTTTGACGTGCTGCAGGAGAGCGTAGGGGGTGGGGTGGGGGGGGGGGGGGGGGGGGGGTGTAATTACAAAGAAAAAACCAACAGCGCAGTTGTGACTTTAAGAGGACTTTAATAAATCGGTCGTATACTTTTAAATCCCGCTAATGATAATAGTATTATATTTTTCTGGTTGGCCGTTTGTCGATAGTTGCAATGGATAAGATAATACTGAACTCAGAGAGATTGATGCGATTTTATATTGACTAGAAATCAGTTGTTTTGTTTTACTGTAAATAGCGAGAGATAGAGACAAAAGAGAGACAGATATAAAGACATGCATGACTAGAAAGAGGGTAGAAAGGAAGTAGAGAGAGGTGGGGATATTTTCTTGCGCCATAAAACCACACCGTTTAATCTGTATTTGAATTGTTTGAATTTTTCCATGCACCTCATTGTGGGGCTTTTAATCAATTAACATGTATCCCTCACTACATACAACTTTCCATTCATACATGATCATGTACAGTTGGCAAAAATATGACATGATTTGTGATATTTCTATGTGCCTGAACTTTAGTTTCCGGAGAACCTTTTCCATCAGTTATAAAGGATGATAATGGGTGACTTGAGCCAGAGACATGTGCTACGCAACATTCGCATATCCAGAAAATATCACAGGCACTAGTCGTTTTTGCAGGGGTGTTTCAGTATCGTGGTCGGTCACACTCAATGACAGACACTACTGCAGAATGTTCACTTTGTTCTAAAAATTAGCACACACACAAAAGTTAGAAAAAGAAAACAATTCTCATTGCATTGTTAAAATCAGCATAAACAAAAGTGGGGATCAAATAAGCATTTCTCACTTTACAGTTGAAGACGGTACAATACAAAATGGAAAATACAATCATCACGTCATTGTTAAAATCAGCACACACGAAATGGAAAACGCTATTCTCAGTTCATTGTTGATCAGCACACACAAAGTGGAAAACGCCATTATCACTTTTTTTGGTAAAAATCAGCACACACAAAAATGGTACTAACAATTCTCACTTTATTGCAAATAACAGCCCACACAAATTGAAAATGCAATTCTCAATTCATTCATTGTTAAAATCAGAAACACACACACTGGAAAAAAACATCTTTACCTCATCGTAAAATTCAGGACTCACAAAAATTGTAAAAACAATTCTGGCATAATTTCAAAACATCAGCACAGACCAAAATGGTTAAAGTAATTGTCACTTCACTGTAAAAAAAAATCAATACACAAAAAGCAGAAACGCAATGTAATCTTCTTTGTTAAAACCATCATACAAATAATAGACAACGCAACTTTCACTTTATTGTAAAATTCAGCACACATTAAAACGGTTAAAATAATGTTCACTTCATTGCAAAAATCAGGACACACAACAATGATTAAAAATAATTCTCACTTCAATGTAAATATTATCGACAACAAAAAAATCAAAAATCAACTCCCATTACATTTTTTAATCAGAGTACATAAAATGCAAACCGCAATGATTACTATTTTTGTTGTTAAAATCAGAACACACAAAATGAAAAACGCAATTTTTACTTTATTTGTTGTTGGAATCAGAACACAAAAAATGGAAAACAGAATACTCACTTCATTGTAAATATCATCAATACACACAAAAAATGTAAACCACAATTGCGAGCAAATTGCTAGGGCCAGGGGGTGTTGGTAGTAATCCACTTATCCGACAGACACATCAAAGGTATTACCACCTGTGTTTTCCGCTGGCTCCTCGGTTCAGCGAGTTTAATACCTGTGATGCTACAGTTGCCTGAGGCTTTGTCTGGAACCGCTAGGTAGGTTAAGCTCCATTCACACCTCGCTTAACTATGTTCCCATCCCTCCAGGGGAGAAAGAACTGGGGTTCGCATTTTTGTTTTACTTTTACGTTGGACACAGTGGTATTTCACTCCGCTCATTTTCGCCAATCTTTTTTAAAAAAAATTTTTTTTTTTACCCGGTTTAATTTATGTGATCAAGGGGTCAATACACAATAATACCATGCTTTGTCTTTTGCGCTTTCAACATTACAGCGCGAAGTTCGTAAATAGGCCGATTAACTGAATTTGTATTTTTGACACACTTTGCAAACAAACAGCACACATACACCACGAGCAAATTTTGTGTAATGACAAAAGACAGCTAGATTTATACTGTGGTGTGGGTTACTAATGAGGACACTAATGCGCGAAGCAAGCTGCGGGCTGGACGAAGTGTTCGGACGTGATAACGAAAAGGGCTAAAATGAACCAAGATGAACGCATGGAAAAATGAACAAATGAGCAGCAACGTTCAACAACAACAACAACAAAATTATATACATTTGAACAAGAATCGCAGCGCTTGTCATGACTGTTAAGACCACAATGCAGATCTCCTCACTCTAAGGTGAGCTAAGTATATCACTATCATTATTTTGTAGAAACAGAAAAGGAGTATCTCTCGTGCATGACGTAATAATTATTAAGACCTTAAAAAGCTGATTCAAAATCTGTGACACGGTTCCAGTTCTAAGGGGCTTTCTAAACATGCAGAATTTTAGCTATTACAGAGAAACCAGGTTTTTAAGTCAAATGCTATCAAAACCTCGAACGCACGTACCTCCCCCGCCCCCCCCTCCCCAACACACACACGCACACACAACCGCCACCACAACCAACCAACCAACCACTCAAACAACAGCAACACAAACAGAAATAACAATACCACCACCACCTTCACCACAACTACCAAGAAGAAGAAGAAGAAGAAGAAGAAGAAGAAGAAGAAGAAGAAGAAGAAGAAGAAGAAGAAGAAGAAGAAGAAGAAGAAGAAGAACAACAACAACAACAACAACAACAACAACAACAACAACAACAACAACAATTAACACTAAAAACAATAACAACAAAGAAAAAAAAGCACGTTACCGCCCCTATAACAACCACCAATGTTCCTTCAACCTTCGACGCGGGATATTGTTCGTCTCATTTTTCGCTCAAGAAAGAGTTGGTCACAATTAATCCAACTTTGATATGGGCTTGTTCGTTCTACCTTGATGAAAAGCAAATCAAATATGATGGTTACATGCCCTCAGACATGTAGGCGGTAAAATGTTTTTGATGCTGACACTAACAATTGCGAAGGAGAAGTGTTCCAATAAACGTTTAATTAAACGTGTACGCACATCACTTGACCAGCGATTAGCAGAGACATGCTTACACTAAGTGGTATTCCCATAGGAACTTAATGATTTAGCGGACATTATTCCGTACAGAAGGTAATTGCTCGTGTATAAGTCAATTTACAGGGTGTAGTCTTTCTATTTTTCGAGTTAATTTGTTCATGAGTGGCTACCACGCACAATGTTGACAGTATCGATTTGTTATTGCCAGGGGCATACTCCAATAAAGATATATGCATCAAAATGTTAGTATTCGCTAGTAATTAGCCAGACCATTCCCATCATCACCGCCCCCCCCCCCCCCCACGCCACACGCACGCACGCACGCTCACACACACTCTCTCTCTCTCTCTCTCTCTCTCTCTCTCTCTCTCTCTCTCTCTCTCTCTCTCTCTCTCTCTCTCTCTCTCTCTGTGTTCACACATCATGAACATCAACTTAAGGTGGTGTCACACACGAAAGTTTGACAAGGGCGTTGAAGGCGTTGACCTTTCAAACTGACACAGTTATAACCAATTACATTGATATGCTACAAATGTGACACGACTGCAAACACTGACTGCCTATTTAGTGAGACATTACCAGAGCTGAGTAAACATGAGGCAATGTAACGATTGAAGATTGGATTTCCCTTCTTTGAGCCATGTGACGTTAGAGTCCGACAAAAACTCTTGTCATCATTGTCACGACTTTTAATTCGTAACCAGTTGGGTAACAAAAAACAATGTTCATATGTGACAAATAGAGGTAATGAATGGGTTTGAGCTTCAGGGGAAACGTAGATTGTCACAGTAAAAGCCAATAAAGCTGTTTGTTTTTATGTGGAACTATCGCGGCTTTTGATGCCTTTTTCCGAGGACATGGACTGTAAACAATCACTTAAAGACCCAATAAATGTTGAAAATTACCGCGACGACTCATGGTCAATTTGCACCTAAGCTGTGCAATTGCACATTGCGCAACGAAAAGTTGTAAAACACTTAATTTAAAAGAAAATGTACATGCTAAAAAGTGACTGACCTCGCAATAATGATGAAAGCTCTGTAAATGTTAAGACTCGAAGAAAAGCGACGCAAAGTTTACATTGACGTCACATACAAATATGACGTGATCGCTTGAACTTCTGACGCGTTTTGGGGCCCTAAACTGCATTCCAAAAGTTGAGCTCCCCTGTCGGTGATTGTGCGCACTTTTGCACCACCAATACGATGACAAAAACTATGTCTGGTGGCTTGTTGCCAGACGAGCATTATTTTGTTGGTCCTCTAAGATCATAGCGCCTTCAGTTACATCTTTATCAACATCGGCCTTGCGGCCTCGGTCGACAAAGATGAAACAGAAGACGATATGCTCCCCCTCGGACCAATACAAAAAAAGCTTGTCTGAGGACAAGCCACCAACCATCTTATAATGTTTAGGCGGCTGGCCGAGACTACAAAAGAGTGTATGTTCGTGTGCGTTCAATCGTAAAAACATAAAGGAATTCTAACTAAAATCAATCGACTCGTAAATGTGACCCTCCACCACGAAATGAGTCGCATGTCACCTTTGCATGATTTTCATATTTTTACATTTTCCTAAAAAGTTTTTTATGCTCTATCCAGTGGTGAAAACCGTTTTAGAAAAGAGCGAAAACTGTTTGAGTTATAAGCCTGTGACTAAGGTGACCCTCACACTGTTACCAGACACTCCCCGGACTTATATTAAGCCTAGCGCAGAACCGCGCGAGGTGACATGCGACTCATTTCGTGGTGGAGGGTCACAAATGTTATCGGTCGAGGTGAACACTGACTGTCGAGATCCTGTGTCAAATATCATATTTTGGTCAAAAATACGAACGTTTATAACCAAACCTGAGTAACTCAGCAAAAGAAAGTATGACTGTGAGGACACGTACCTTTCCTCCCATGTTAAAAAACCCATCTTGTAAACCGTCACCGATCTATCCAGGCATGGTATAAAAGCATCCCGTGGACACATGGCAGAAATCATCAGACTGCTTGCTTCCTGTGCAGAATAAGATTTTTTTAATTTTGTAATGCGTCTCGCATACTAAGAAGGATAATTAGGTAAGAACACACAAATAAGTTAAATAGAAGAACAAAATCTCATTCTGCAGAGAAAGCAGAATGGGAAAAATATATATATGATATATAAATTCATGATTATTTGCATGCGTCCAAGAGTACGGACGCTCCCATTGCACGTACAAGTCTGGATTGATCTTTGCTGATCTATAAGATGGTTTACAGGGGAAGGATCCATTCTTCTTCTTCTTCTTCTTGTCGATCACTCAGATGGAAACGCCGGTTCTCCGCGCAAATGTTGCCGTGCGCTGTAGGTCGTCCAGACTGCCATAGAGCTTCCCTTGCACCGTGGTCGCCTCCGCCCAGATCTGGCTCCTGAGGCCATCGTGTAGTGGGCAAGTCTGCAGGATCCATTCTGATAAGCATCGCTCCACGGCTATTGCCAGTTGTCTCTCTGACCGGATGCTACAGTCCTACGCGAATCTATCAAAATAAAAATACAGAGTTATCTCCCATATGTTTTTCGCGAGCACTGATCTAAGTTTGAGATCAGTGTTCGCGAGACGAAAATGATTGCAGATTGGCCGACTTCGACAGTGATCTCCGTTCTGTTCTTCACAGTTATGATAAAGACATCGTTTTAAGGTCAAAACAAGTCGAAATTTTGGGACCGCTGCCGGAAGGAGACCGTAATATTATGGTTTTATCACTGTCAACTGGTTAAAGAAAAAATCGTCTGCTCCAGTGAGCGCCGAAACCAAACGGTTGATTATCACGTGACACTGTTGCCATATTTAGAGTTGTTTGCACAGTAAATACAGCCGCGAAAAAATATCTCGCTTGAAACTGTCTTACATATCAATTCCTTTGTAATTTAAAAATTACAAACCACCATGAAAAATCATTATCGACGATCGCGAATCTGCTTATATCAATAATACATTACAAAAAGCTCTAAATATGTATAAAAAAAAATCGGTAACTCAAGGCATCCTGTCTGGGAGAGAATGAGCCGAACTCATGTTGACCTGAGTTCAGGATGGGGAAGGATCGTTAAACCTTGAATACTCCACCGTTCTTGATTCTTCCTAACGCTCCAGAGCCCTCAAAGTAAAAAACTCTGCACGGCATTTTTTTTCGCCCAGTCGCTGTCGCCATTCTGTCTTTAAAGTAAACATTCAAGCCCTTTGCAGCCGTCATCTTAATTGATATCTCCAGCGCATCTCTTATTCACGAGCGGAAGAAAACTAATGAATGCCATATTTAGCCTCCTCTCTGTCTATAGATATTGATGCGCATTTTGACCGGGCCAAACGAATCCGTTGCAAAGCCCAAGCGATGATTTTGGGCGAAGCACTCTCAATTTAAAAGCTGGCTAATAGCTTTGTTGAAAGCATGATTACCTCTTTGCAGCGTCCAGCGTAAGAGTGGAAATAATTGACGTCAATATGAGTTATGACGCAGCAGTAAATTTGCGTAGGGAAGGGTTCAAAATGCGCGTCATCCGGACACACTTCAAAGGTGACGTAGCATGATCCCAACCGAAAGGAATATTTTTTGTGTTGCTTTGTGGGCTACTAGTCGACCGAGAGAAAAGTGTTGTAGTTCAAAAGTTGTACCTGACTCAGTTTTACGATAACGATGAAGCTGCAGCATTGCGCATCTCTCTCTCTCTCTCTCTCTCTCTCTCTCTC
>NW_027126129.1:42500-96000 GCF_037325665.1 Littorina saxatilis | reverse complement strand
TAACATTCTATATTTTTCATTCCAGAGCAAACGTAAATGTTTTTCTTGCAAGCAAAGTATCCGGAATCCAAAGAGTCATTACAGAACATTTTTGGCTGTTAGTTTATACATGAAACTTTTTTTTCAATGAAGCAAAATCCATTTCTAGTGAAAAACATTTGCTCCTGGCAGGAAAACTTGCTGTCTTGTGTGTCTTGCTGTCACCCAGAGTTGACACTTGTGTGGCTGCAAGACACCTATTTACACATGTATTTCCGTGTATGGTGTGTGGGTGTATTACCTGTGAAAAGAGATAGAGACTTGATGTCTTTCACCAGTTTCTTGAAGTCAATTGAGGTGCTCGGTTGATCATTACTCAGAGCTGTGTCGAGGTCAGCCAGGTCACGTGGTGTGTCGTAGTCAATGAAGTGCACGTGCAGCGTGGTGTTGTCGGCAGGGTGCAGTGTGTCTCGCAGCCATCGCACCAGCTCCGCCTTGTGTTCAATCTTCACCTGGTTGCAGACAGTGTTGGGTGGGGAGGACATCTTACAAGAAAGCTGGGCACTGAAATAATATTGCAAATGAAATACATACCTATTGTGGAGCGTGTGATTGGACACGGTTTCGCGCTTACCTTCTTTGTCGCTTCCAAAGCAAGCGTGAGAAATAGTGTATGTGCCGCGCGTCCGGAACTTAACAAAAACGAAATCAAACTCGCAATCGTACTTCAAAAATCGCCCCGGAGCCAAGTCGGCGAAAAGGCTGCCATGTCAACGTACTCAGCGATTTAGGAACGATTTAGGCCAGACTCAGCAGCGACTCCAAAACTTAGTTGAGCACTGCCCGACTCGGTCGTGACTCGGCAAAGATTTTGCCCAGATTTTGTATATCGTGCCTACTGGTTGGTTAAAGGCACAGTAAGCCTCCCGTAAATCATCACAGATACGGTCAGGCTTTTACACACAGTACAAACACCCTTTCATAAACACTCACCGCTTGAGAACATCCTAGGTGCCCTCCGTAAAGAGCGAGCAATTTTCAACGAATTTATTTTTGCGTGGTTCATCTTACCCCTGAGCCATCGTGAACCCGTGTGATCCAGTTTTCCTTTTTCACAATGCAGTCGTCAGTTTGTAATTTGAATGCGGCTTGCTGTGAGCTTATGTGCAATAGCACGTTATTATGTACCTCTGACTATGCACGAAACAAACGGCTGTGGTTCACAAGAACTCTAGCGATGGCTTTTGACTGTTCAGAGGAACTGGCGGCGTCATAAACCGTCGTCTGCTACGAGAACCACGGCCTTGCGTGACCCTGCTTCCGGGCTTTTCTTTTTTCAAACTTTCAAAACTTCGAATTGTACTGATCTTGTCTTGATGAAAAAAGAATTCTTTTATGATTTAAGAATGTTTGTGTAACAAGCTGTCAATTTA
The DNA here is from genome assembly GCF_037325665.1 of Littorina saxatilis. Lineage (NCBI taxonomy): Eukaryota > Metazoa > Mollusca > Gastropoda > Littorinimorpha > Littorinidae > Littorina > Littorina saxatilis. The sequence goes on along the minus strand of NW_027126129.1, from coordinate 94,588 downwards.
TTATTTAGATTTTAAAAGTTAAGTCTAGCGCCAAAACGCACCACGGTCCGATTGTGATGGAGACAATCGGCAAATTAATTCTTTGAAAATTGCTCGCTCTTTACGAAGGGCACCTAGGATGTTATCGTTTGGTGAGCTTTCAAATGGAAGGGTGTTTGTACTGTGTGTAAAAGCCTGACAGTATCTGTGATGGTTTACGGGAGGCTTACTGTGCCTTTAACTCTAGCCCAACTGCTCTTACTGCATTTGGAGATAGCTCTTATAGCTGCAAATCTGGCGAGAATCGTCGCGTGAAACTAGCTCTCTCTCTCTCTCTCTCTCTCTCTCTCTCTCTCTCTCTCTCTCTCTCTCTCTCTCTCTCTCTCTCTCTCTTTCTCTTTCTCGCTCTCTCTCTCTCTCTCTCTCTCTCTCTCTCTCTCTCTCTCTCTCTCTCTTTTCTGGTTTTGTGTCAGTCCAAGTTATATGTATGCTCTTCATGCCTCATCTTCATCATGATCATCATCATCGTCATCTTTATTATCACGTGCTGAAGTTTTCCGACCTCCTTTTGTTGGTTAACTTTTTAACTTTTTGAATTTACTGTTTTAATTATATAATTGTGTGTCTATGCGTCCCAAGGACAGATTGTAAGAAAAGGCTTAATCCTTGTTAAATAAAGTTCAATTCAATTCAATTTTCTCTCTCTCTCCCTCTCTCTCAGTCTCTGTCTCTGTCTCTTTCTCCCTCTCTCTCTCTCTCTGTCTCTCTCTGTCTCTCTCTCTCCCTCTTTCCCTCTTATAGGTAATGTTGTAATTAGTAATACTGTATGATTGCGATTGACAATTGTCCTTTTATTGTCTTTATTTTTATGTCTTAGTTTAGCAGGGACAGGTTGTAAGACTAGGCGTGAGCCTAAAATCTCCATCCTTGAGTAATAAAGTTGGCGTTCGTTCGTTCGTTCGTTCGTTCGTTCGTTCGTTCGTTCGTTCTCTCTCTCTCTGTCTCTCTCTGTCTCTCTCTCTGTCTTTGTTTTTCTCTGTCTCTCTCTCTGTCTCTCTCTCTGTCTCTCTCTGTCTCCCCCCTCTCTCTCTCTCTGTTTCCCCCTCTCTCTCTCTCTCTCTGTCTCCCCCGCTCTCTCTCTCTGTCTCTCTCTGTCTCTCTCTCTCCCTCTTTCTCTCTCTCTCTGTCTCTCTCTCCCTCTATCTCTCTCTCTCTCCCTCTCTCTCTCTCTGTTTCTCTCCCCCTCTCTCTCTCCCTCTCTGCAAGCTAACGGGGTGCACGTAATGGCCCCTCAGCACCGCCCTCTTCCACCATCTATGATGTCTCCACCCTGGCATCCTGCACTGTGGAATTACTTCTTGCATCTACAACAACCTCAACCAATGTACTGACACTGGAGTGTTTAACAATGTGGGTGTGTGTGTGTGTGTGTGTGTGTGTGTGTGTGTGTGTGTGTGTGTGTGTGTGTGTGTGTGTGTGTGTGTGTGTGTGAGTGTGTGTGTGTGAGAGAGAGAGAGAAAGAGAAACAAAGAGAGAGAGAGAGAGAGAGAGAGAGAGAGAGAGAGAGAGAGAAAGAGAAACAAAGAGAGAGAGAGAGAGAGAGAGAGAGAGAGAGAGAGAGAGAGAGAGAGAGAGAGAGAGAGAGAGAGAGAGAGAGAGAGAGAGAGAGAGAGAGAGAGAGAGAGAGAGAGAGAGAGAGAGAGAGAGCGGCTCTAAACAAAGAGTCTGTTGCTGGAACATCGTCTTGGTGAGTTCATCGGACTACCGCTAGGATAGTCCACCAAGCGACAGTGATCATCTTCATCAGTTGTGTGAATGGTACGCATATTCGGTACCTAACTATCAGTGTGTTTCGCTCAATTATCCGTATTTTCGCGAAAAGTATTGTGGACAATAACTTAACTGAGTACCCTTTGTTTAGCGATCATAATAACCAGTGACAATAATAATTGGCCTGGCAGGTTCAACTGCTCTGCCCGTGCGCATGACTTGTACTCGATACGTGCGAGTTAAATGTGTCGGTCAATCCGTGTCTGTACTGTGATTGCCGCAAACTCTTCAGCATTACCACCAGCGCCTTTGAGCATTGGTAAATTGACTTTTCTGTGACGGTTGAAGTACGATCAAGTTTATCGAATTGCTTGTGCATTTATTGCAGATTCCTGCCTTTATAGTGCATACATCTTTGTTCTTCTTTTTTACATTTAGTCAAGTTTTAACGTTGAGGGGGGAATCGAGACGAGGGTCGTGGTGTATGTGCGTGTGTGTGTCTGTGTGTGTTTCAGACATTGATGCATTTAATAGTTTTAACGAGTTGCCTTTTGTTTTATCATTCTGGCGTTTATCTAGATGTGCTGTGTATCTTATAAGAAGTTCTTAAAAGTTCGAAGTTATTTTAGCATATAGGTTTTTTTTATGGTCTTAACAGTTAAACATGTATTACGTTATTATTAAGATTCATGCTTTGTTAGCACTAAGCAGTTGTTTTAATCAGTCTGGTTTTCTCTTGTTTTCATCTTATGAACATTTTAAATGTTAGTCTAACTTATTGTTTTGTACAGAATAACAACTGTGTGAATGGTGCTATATTGAATGAAAGAGTGTGACATGAAGTTCTTGTACATCATTGTAAAGAGTGTGAATGACGTTTTAGTTTAGATGTCAAGCGCTTAGAGCAAGCCTTTTTAACGAAAGTTTTTGATTTAGCGCTATATAAATGTTCTTATTATTATTATAGAGCGAATCAGACTAAACTACTGGACCGATCTTTATGAAATTTGACATGAGAGTTCCTGGGTATGAAATCCCCGAAATTTTTTTTATTTTTTGGATAAATGTCTTTGATGACGTCATATCCGGCTTTTCGTGAAAGTTGAGGCGGCACTGTCACGCCCTCATTTTTCAACCAAATTGGTTGAAATTTTGGTCAAGTAATCTTCGACAAAGCCCGGACTTCGGTATTGCATTTCAGCTTGGTGGCTTAAAAATTAATTAATGACTTTGGTCATTAAAAATCTGAAAATTGTAAAAAAAATATTTCTTTTATAAAACGATTCAAATTTACGTTCATCTTATTCTCCATCATTTTCTGATTCCAAAAACATATAAATATGTTATATTTGGATTAAAAACAAGCTCTGAAATTTAAATATATAAAAATGTATATCAAAATTAAATTGTCGAAATCAATTTAAAAACACTTTCATATTATTTCTTGTCGGTTCCTGATTCCAAAAAACATATAGATATGATATGTTTGGATTAAAAATACGCTCAGAAAGTTAAAACAAAGAGAGGTACAGAAAAGCGTGCTATCCTTCTTAGCGCAACTACTACCCCGCTCTTCTTGTCAATTTCACTGCCTTTGCCATGAGCGGTGGACTGACGATGCTACGAGAATACGGTCTTGCTGAAAAATGGCATTGCGTTCAGTTTCATTCTGTGAGTTCGACAGCTACTTGACTAAATGTTGTATTTTCGCCTTACGCGACTTGTTAAACTTTGTTTTCTAGATTAATTTGTATTGTTTTTTGTATTCTACGAGATTTCTACTCACTCATTTTCTTTTACAGAGATTGTTTTCATTGTGTACTGTTTAATAAGTCCATGACTGTATCTACGAATTCCTGGCCTGTTAAAGACGGTCTAAGAGTTGGACATTTGAATACTAATCATGTCATAAATAAGCTTGATGAGGTAGCAGCTATTCTTCTCAACTCAGGCAAATACTTTCACATTTTTGGACTCTCTGAGTCAAGACTTAACAGCAATATCACAGATGCGGAAGTTAAGATTGAAGGATATAATGTCGTACGTCGAGATCCATCATCAACACAAGAAACTGGTTTGCTTGTTTATATCCACGAGTCCTTAACGTTTCATAGACTTCATCACTTAGAGCAGCATTCGGTTGAAACAATATGGCTGGAATTAAAATTGCGTAAATCAGCGCCAGTCTTGACCGGTTTCTGCTACAGGAATCCAGCTGAACATGTTAACTGGTTTGATAATTTCGATAAGATGATGGACGCTGTCAGCCTTGAATCCAGAGAAATTATACTTTTGGGCGATTTTAATCTTGATCTTCTGAAACCCAACAAGTGCTGGATGGAAAAGTTATCCTTTCATAATTTACAACAATTAGTAACGATTCCAACAAGAGTTACAGCTACCTCATCTACGCTTATAGACCATATATGTGTGTCAACCCAGGCTAACATTATTGAAACCTCAGTTCCAAGTATTGGTTGTAGTGATCACTTTCCAATATGCCTCACATGGTCGAAAAAAAGGGGTTAGAATCCCCAAACGAAAGCATAAATTCATAACTTATTGGCTATTTTCAAAACTTGATAAAGAATCATTCCTTTCTGATTTAAGTTGACAGAATTTTCAATAATTTATAATCATACTGACCCCGATGAAGCATTTGAATTATGGTACAACTTGTATATAAAAGTATATGATAAACATGCACCATTCAGAACCTCTCGTGTGCAACAACACCCACAACCAAAATGGCTTACACACGACATTCAATGTGCAATTAATCACCGCGATTTTCTTAAACGTAATGGCAGAGAAGAAGAGTACAGAAAGCAGAGAAACGAAGTAACGTCCATGAAACGTGCTGCTCGCAAAAAATATTACCGTGAGCTCGCTGCATCAAATACGAAACAAAACTCAAAAGCCATCTGGAAAGTGATCAACCAGTTGACACGTAAAGAAACCGTAAAATCTTCTGTCATTGATGTATCTGCGGATGATCTTAACATTCATTTCACTTCTATTGTTGAAAAAATAATCACAAATGATAGATCAAAACAGAATAATCTGGACAAGTTGAAACAGTTTTGTGTTTCAAAAAATATTACACATAATTTAGACATCCCCCTGTTATCTGTGAGCGAAGTCTTCCATTATCTGATATGCTTAAAACAATCTGGTACTCATGGTCTAGATAATCTTGATGGGAAAATTTTGAAGTTGTCTGCCCCTTTTATTGCAGAATCTCTGACATACGTTTACAACTTGTGCCTGGACAAATCTGACTTTCCCGCCAAATTAAAGGAGGCAAAAGTAATCCCGCTATTTAAATCAGGTAATTCTTCTGACCCCGCCAATTACAGACCAATCTCGATTCTTCCTGTTTTATCCAAACCACTTGAAAAACACATATATACACACTTGGCCGCACATTTGAAGAAATATGACCTTATTCATTCAAATCAGTCAGGCTTCAGAGAAAATCATTCGTGCCACACAGCATTAATAAACCTTCTTGAAAACTTGCTTAACAACATGAATAATACTGAACTCTGTGGTGTCCTATTCGTCGATTTTGCAAAAGCATTCGACGTCATTAATCATGAGTTACTTTTAAGAAAATTAGCTGAGTATAGATTGTCACCCCAAACCCTATGCCTCCTCTCATCTTTCTTAGCCGGACGAGAGCAATCCGTCTGCGTGAATTCCACTATGTCAAGTAAAAGACCTGTGTTATATGGAGTCCCCCAGGGTTCTGTCCTTGGGCCACTTCTTTTCTTTCTGTATATTAACGATCTCCCTTTTAGTGTTAATGATGATTGTGAACTATTTGCTGATGATACGACCATACACACTTCTGATAAAAAATTAGACAAAGTTTATTTATCATTGCAGAACAGTGTAGATGATCTCATTAATTGGACGGAATATAACCACATGAGTCTTCACCCCCAAAAGACCAAATACATGTTAATTACAACAAGGCAAAAAAAGACAAAACATCAAGAATAATCCTCATTCCTTATTAATTGGCAACGATGCAATAGCGGAAGTAGGAGATCACAAAGTTTTGGGAGTAAATATCGATAATAATTTATCTTGGACCCATCATGTTAGATCGTTGTGTAAAACCATGTCGAGGAAAATATATTTGTTGAACAGAATAAAACACTTTCTTGATCCACACTCAAGGTTATTATTTTATAGTGCATACATACAAACCATCACGGATTATTGTTCGACCATCTGGGACTCAGCCAGTGCAAATATTTTAAAACCACTGTATAGTCTACACAGACGAGCACTAAAATCAGTTCTATTAAAACAATCCAGTCTTGTTTTCGACGATTATAAAAAAAACTTAAGATTTTGCCCTTAAAAGAAAGATTTAAATCAAATAAAGGCGTGCTCCTTCACAAAATCCTTTCCGGCCATGCACCACGTGCTTTCATTACAAAATTTAAAGCCAAACCAAGCCGAAAATTCAACGTCCCCATTCCGCGGATAGATCTCTTTAAATCAAGTTTAGCTTATTCTGGCAGCGTTTTGTGGAATTCTCTCCCGGAATCAGTTCGAGTCCCAACAAGTCTCAATACTTTCAAAAAACACCTCTCATTACATTTAATGTCAAATTACGAAAAGTCACAGTGATGGAAGACTTCGTTCTGATTATTTTCATATTGATCATACCTGTCCATAAAGCATCAGTGTTTCATAACGCAAGAATGTTTGTATAGCCTACAACGTGTATATAGTCCTGTGAATAGTTTTTCTGCCTTTAACTGTCATGCTTATCTTTTGTAATTGTATTTAAGATTAGAAGAGTCCCTCTCTGGGCGAGGGCTGGTTGAAAAGAAGCTCGTTTATATTGCTTATGCCACAACCCTCGTAAAATAAAATTTGATTTGATTTGATTTGATTTGATTTGATCTCTCCCTCACTCTCTCTCTCTCTCTCCCTCTCTCTCTCTATGTCTCTCTCTCTCCCTCTCTAATTATCTCCCTCTCTCTTTCTCTCTTTTTCTCTGTCTCTCTCTCTCTCTGCCCCTCTCTCTCTCTCCCTCTCTCTCCCCCTCTCTCTCTCTCTCCCTCTCGCTGTCTCTATCTGTCTCTCTCTCCCTCTCTCTCTTTCTCTCTTTCTCTTTCTCTCTCTCCCTCTCCCTCCGTCCCGCTCTCTCTCTCTCTCTCTCTCTCTCTCTCTCTCTCTCTCTCTCTCTCTCTCTCTCTCTCTCTCTCTCTCTCTCTCTCTCTCTCTCTCTCTCTCTCTCTCTCTCTCTCTCTCTCTCTCTCTCCCTCTCTCTCTCTCTTTCTGTAAACGTTGGTATTGTGTGAATTTTGCCGTCGATCTCTTTACACGTGTAACCTCAATTAACATGTTGCATGTTTCGCTTTGGATTTGTATGTTGCTTACTTTGTCATTTTGTTGTTTGTGTTTATTTGCTTGTTTGCTTACTTGTCGATTGTTTGCTGGGTCGTTCGTTTAATTTGTTTATTTGTCATGTTGCTTTACTTGTTTATCATTTATTAGACATTTGTATTAGAAGTAAGGACCGGTTGTAAGAAAAGGCGTCGCCTTAAACCTCTATCCTTGAAAAATAAAGTTCCATCATCATCTCTCTTTCTCTCTCTCTCTCTCTCTCTCTCTCTCTCTCTCTCTCTCTCTCTCTCTCTCTCTCTCTCTCTCTCTCTCTCTCTCTCTCTCTCTCTCTCTCTCTCTCTCTCTCTCTCTCTCTCTCTCTCTCTCTCTCTCTCTCTCTCTCTCTCTCTCTCCTTGAGAGTTTCTGTAGTGACCGGCTGCGGTCTGCTGACCAGAGCCCTATCCCTGCACTGGCAGTTCATGAAGTAGGGAAATATATATCTGACCTCAAGAATAAAAAGTCCGTGGGCGTAGACACTATTAGTACCTTCTTTCTAAAACTTTCACTTCCGTATATAGTAGAGTCCCTGACGTTCTTGTACAATCTATGTATTAAAACAAAGGTCTTCCCTCTGGAGTGGAAATGTGCTAAAGTTATTCCTATTCCTAAGACGTCGGATTCTAGCGACATCAACAACCTTCGTCCTATCTCTGTTCTATCGGTGCTCTCTAAGCCTCTTGAGATGCATATCCATAAACATGTAATCCATCACATGGAAAGCCACGATCTTTTTTACCAATTCCAATCTGGTTTTCGTAAGTTTCATTCTTGTTCCCCTGCTCTTGTCCGTGTCTGTGACACCTGGCTGTCGGCTATCAACGATTCCAAATTAGTTGGTGCAGTTTTCCTCGATCTGAGGAAAGCGTTTGAAACAGTCGATCACAATATTCTCAAAACTAAACTAAAGTTTTATATAAACAACAGTGATACACTTAAGTTGCTTGCATCGTTCATCACGAACAGATCCCAGCGGGTATATCTAAATGGTCAATATTCACAAGATGGTGTTCTAAATTGCGGAGTTCCTCAGGGGTCCATTCTTGGCCCACTTTTATTTAGTATCTTCATAAACGACCTACCTTTGCATATTACGAATAAAAATGTATCTTGTGAGCTTTTTGCTGATGATAGCTCTCTTCACTCATCGTCCAAAAAAATAGTTCAAGTGGAGGCTGACCTTCAGCAGGGAATCAACGACGTTGAACAGTGGTGTAGTAACAACAAAATGACCCTGCATCCCAAAAAATCCAGCAGTATGGTAGTCACATCTAGACAGAAACATCAGAGAGCGCCCCTTCTCCTCAACTTAAAACTGCACTCAGATCCTATAGAACAGGTTTCATCACACAGAGTACTAGGAATTGAAGTTGACCAGGAGCTTAGGTGGAACATACACGTTAAGAATATCTGTAAAAAGCTGTCAAGCAATCTCCATCTCTTATCTAAACTAAAACCCTTTGTAGACAAGGAGGGACTGAAAATGTTTTACGTGGCACACTGTCTATCATATATTAATTATGCCTCCACTGTATGGTGCGGTGCCAGTGAAAATATAATGAAAAAACTAAACTCATTGCACAGAAGAGGTGCTAAGCTTATTGTAACCAATCCTTATCTGTCCACGTCAGAAAAGTTGAAGGTAGCCAATATTCTTCCACTTCAACAGCAGCTTGATTACAACATCTTAATTCTAATGTACAAGGCGCTCAATGAGCTGGCCCCACCATACCTAAATGCATTCTTGACTAAAGCTTCCGAGCGCTATGTGTCAAACAAATCTATATATATATTACCAAGGACTCGCATAGATCTATACAAAACTAGCTTTGCTTTTGTGGGACCTTCACTGTGGAACTCTCTTCCTTCGAATGTACAAACGTGCCGTTCATTGAACGCATTCAAAACCTCCCTCAGGAAACACATACTGAGGTCTTCATAAGTTACGCTGCCGGTATTGTAGCTAGCTTTGTTAATTATAATTATTTTATTACTCTGAAATATTGACTGCTGCATGCCTACATAATGCTACATCTACCTGTCTTGGTAGGCTCACTGTGTGCTTGTTGAATGGCACTTAGTTGTGTGTATATTATTATTAGTACTATATGTGTTCCTCCTTGTGCGTCTGCGTGTGAGTGCGCAAGTGTGATTGCGTAATTAATGTTCCATTCTGTAATTGCTTTATTGATGTTCCATTCATGTATTTTCTACTACTTTTCTCATTTATTATTACTGTATGTTTGATGTTTCTATGATTCTAGTCGGGCGCACGCGTGAATATGTGTTTGTGTGAATGTAAAGGGCACATTGTAAGATTAAGCCTATGGCCTAAAATGTCTACCCTTTATGTGAATAAAATGTTCTAAGTCTAAGTCTAAGTCTAAGTCTAAGTCTAAGTCTAAGTCTCTCTCTCTCTCTCTCTCTCTCTCTCTCTCTCTCTCTCTCTCTCTCTCTCTCTCTCTCTCTCTCTCTCTCTCTCTCTCTGTCTCTGTCTCTGTCTCTCTTTCTCTCTCTCTCTGTCTCTGTCTGTCTCTCTCTCTCTCTCTGTCTCTCTCTGTCTCTGTCTCTCTCTCTCTCTCTCTCTCTCTCTCTCTCTCTCTCTCTCTCTCTCTCTCTCTCTCTCTCTAGTTCAAGTGGAGGCTGACCTTCAGCAGGGAATCAACGACGTTGAACAGTGGTGTAGTAACAACAAAATGACCCTGCATCCCAAAAAATCCAGCAGTATGGTAGTCACATCTAGACAGAAACATCAGAGAGCGCCCCTTCTCCTCAACTTAAAACTGCACTCAGATCCTATAGAACAGGTTTCATCACACAGAGTACTAGGAATTGAAGTTGACCAGGAGCTTAGGTGGAACATACACGTTAAGAATATCTGTAAAAAGCTGTCAAGCAATCTCCATCTCTTATCTAAACTAAAACCCTTTGTAGACAAGGAGGGACTGAAAATGTTTTACGTGGCACACTGTCTATCATATATTAATTATGCCTCCACTGTATGGTGCGGTGCCAGTGAAAATATAATGAAAAAACTAAACTCATTGCACAGAAGAGGTGCTAAGCTTATTGTAACCAATCCTTATCTGTCCACGTCAGAAAAGTTGAAGGTAGCCAATATTCTTCCACTTCAACAGCAGCTTGATTACAACATCTTAATTCTAATGTACAAGGCGCTCAATGAGCTGGCCCCACCATACCTAAATGCATTCTTGACTAAAGCTTCCGAGCGCTATGTGTCAAACAAATCTATATATATATTACCAAGGACTCGCATAGATCTATACAAAACTAGCTTTGCTTTTGTGGGACCTTCACTGTGGAACTCTCTTCCTTCGAATGTACAAACGTGCCGTTCATTGAACGCATTCAAAACCTCCCTCAGGAAACACATACTGAGGTCTTTGACATGAGTACTTTGCACGGTAACAAGCGAGCATCACTATTAGCTCTGTCTACCTTGTGGATGTTCAAGCCCACAGTATCACCAAGAGAGTACACCTTCGTTCTCGAAGCCACTTTCTTCACGTACCGTGATTCTTGTTTCTTCGCGGCTTTCAAATACTTTTTTCTTGCTTGCATCCTTTCCTCTCTGTGTGAGTCACCTTCATCAACGTCAAACATTTGACTTCGCCTCCATGTCACAAACTGGCCGATCTCTATGCATTCCTCGAATGGATTGTCTTCCACAGGTATGAATTCGGCATCATGTACTTCAGTAACAGACACTACAGCGTGGCTACTTGTGTTCACCGACTGTCCATGGATCATGTTTCTACTTGGACACTCTGTGCCTGTGGCAATCATTCGGTGATCATGTAACAAAATGTATTCTCTGCCGCGCTTTCCATGGCTATGGTTGCTGACAGATTCCTCCAGGCGCCGAGGTGTATGCTGTGACGAGTCCGATGTATGCGGCACAGATTTCTCCAGGCGCCGAGGTGTATGCTGTGACGAGTCCGATGTATGCGGCACAGATTCCTCCAGGCGCCGAGGTGTATGCTGTGACGAGTCCGATGTATGCGGCACAGATTCCTCCAGGCGCCGAGGTGTATGCTGTGACGAGTCCGATGTATGCGGCACAGATTCCTCCAGGCGCCGAGGTGTATGCTGTGACGAGTCCGATGTTTTTTTTACCCCAAATGTAGACCAATAAAACTAACTTTAAAAATCGCGCAAAGAGACTGGATTCACTATACATAGAGACAAGACACTCAACACATTTACAAATCGTCAGCGGACTTTCGTTTTCACACGTTTTTGTTGTTCATTTTCTCACCCCGTCCTTTACCACCCCAAAAAAAAAAAAAAAAAATTGAGTTTGGAAAAAAAAAGTTTAGGGTTGGCGCCGAAATTTAGGGTCGGTCGGGTGACCAGAAACAGACAATTTTTTGTGTGGCCTAAATGTCTTTGATGACGTCATATCAAAAAACCGATACCGGTACCGCCAAAACAGGACCGGATGTTTACATCGGAAGTTGTAATGTTCTAAAAATACCACTGAGCGGTCTGACTGTCTAGTCAGCCGACTGTCAGTGCTACCGCGCTGCACATATTACCCGTCAAAACACGGCCGGTCGACTGTGGTTGCTCGACCGTCCAAAATACGCTGTTCATATTACCGGGCCCTGATGTGTGTCAAAAATGTTGCATGTTCCTGCTTCACAAATGCCTGCACAAAAGCACACGGATGTACACGTACCTACCTACATACCCGTGCAAACAATCTACCACTGCAACACCACAGCCCCACACATTTATCCAAAAGTTGTCTGAATATCAATACTGGCAATCTTGGTATTGAACGGGGAACTCTACTTTCATGGCGTATGTGGTCTAGGTCTCATTTTATACATGTGCTAAACCACCCTTACAAAATAAAAAGCCATACATCGTGTGAGCTAATCGACTAAGCAAAAACCAGACACGCGAACAAACAAAAAACGAATACTTTGATTTTCAACAAACTTAATAACAGATTTAGGTAAATAATTATGCCATGCAAGGAACATTTCTATTGAATTCGGTCGATGCTTAGATCTAGAAAAACACCAGCTCACTTTATGGGGATTTGAATAGTGCTGTTTCATGAGTTCCAGATCTAGACTGACAAGGTAGTAGAACATTTATTTTTAGCTTGCAAAATTGAACTTGCCCTGCAGTCACCTTAAGTCGAACTGCTTTCCCTGCCACCGGGTGCAGCAGTTTGGCGGGGGGAGGGCCATAGAGTCGGCAAACTGGGAGTGGAACTTGACGAAATGTCACCTAGGGCCTAGTACGATAGCTTCTCTTCGGATTGACGTACAAACAGCGTCAGGGCCGCTTCAAACTTACATACGGATTACGATTCCTATCCCCAGTTTCTCATGTTGGTAACCACTGGCTATTTGTCAGATGTGTCATTCTCCCACATTTGAACGATGCTGTAGTGCGAGCCGGTCAAAATGCCCTTTAGTTGTCAAACCACGTTCTCTTTTTCCGCACAAACTGTTTTGCGTTCCGGACCGGAACACACTGAGGAGATGATCATTGACTATTTCTGATTGGACAATGATGCCAACGCCCACATGACCCTAGCTACAATGTCAAGGTCGGAAAGTCGTGAATACGTACAGACAAACAAATTGCATGGAACGAAAGTTGAGAGGCTGGACTGTAAGTTGTTGTTTTGACTTCTACAAATCTCGCAGGTCTTTTATGCAAAACCGACTCAAAATTGCATTTTTCACGCAAGTGTAGATGACGAGACTATCGAAGAAATGGAATACACTTGCCTACATAATTATATAATAGACATATACTGTCTATTTATATCTATGACTTACCCCAGCCCATATGTTAGAATAAAGAACATACTTTGCTCTTTTGAATGATGTATTGTATGATTTGGCATTGTAGGCCTACACAGGATTTTAGACCTGCCCCCGAAGTGATTTTTCCATAAACTCGTCAAAAAGCTCACTCTGTTTTGGCCGTAAAAAGCGCCCAAATGCAGTAAATGTCTAACCTGTGTCGTGTGTTCGAAGGAGTACATCTCAGCGATGCCATTGCCTTGCAACCTCAAAGAAATATATTTTAATAACCCACTAAATGAACGGTTTTTTAGTGTAAAATAAAAGCCGGAGATTTGCTTCGTTTCTTTGCTGCGACACAAAACCAAAACCAACTATAGATCTGCGGTGACATTATGAGTTCGTTTTCGAAATTGCAGTGAAGTTGCGCGGATCTTCGACGATTCCCGTTCGGTTTAATGTGGATGGAGCTTTGATTGAATGTAACTGCTTTGAAAAGTTACAACATGAGTTCTTGGGATCGATGTTTTTCGGTAAAGTTCTTCGTATCCTTGACTTTACTTTTGACTTGAACAGATCCAGATCGGCTGGGGCTGTTGATCGCCTACACAGATCTATATGAAGTTGACTCGACACGGCGAACCGCCGAATCCGTGCCCTCTCGTCGGTCCTACCCCCAAATCCCTTACCAGCCTCAGACCCCACCTCACCATTCTAACCTCACTGGCGCACTATGTGTAGTTATTCCTTCCTTGTGTGTGTGTGTGTGTGTGTGTGTGTGTGTGTGTGTGTGTGTGTGTGTGTGTGTGTGTGTGTGTGTGTGTGTGTTGTTTGTTGTGTGAGTGCGTGCAGGCGGGCGGGCGTGTGTGTGCCCGTGTGTCTTTGTGTCTGTGCATGTCGTCTTGAGTGCGAGAAAGCGAAGTTTTGAGAAATAGTGACAGATAAATAGTTTAAGAAAGGAATCTACTAAGTGAGAGTGGGCGTCCATTACGGCATTGCGAAGCGGACCTGCGCATCTACCCGCTTTGTTTGTCTGTTTGTTTATGTGATCGTGTGTGGATGTATGTGTGTGTGTGTGTGTGTGTGTGTGTGTGTGTGTGTGTGTGTGTGTGTGTGTGTGTGTGTCACAGTTAATGTGTCCATTTGGTTGTATGAGTGTGAAAGTGTACGTATTAAAGGGGGGGGGGGGGAGGGTGAGGACCCATGCGTTTGGTTTCATAGTTCCTTCATACAAGTAACTTTGTTAACAGTTCATTATTCGGACACAGATTAACAAGTTATAGAATGTTTGTGTAGAACAGACACTTAGCCACAAAAAAACCTGGTTTTGAAATAAATTATTACCTCGATTCCGTTCAAAGGAGCGTGAAATGAAAGTTTTACGCCCTCACGGCAAAGCCATTAGGGGCATGTTACACGGGAAAAAGTTCAAAGGAGCTTTCCCCAAACACCTTTTTAACAATATCCAGTTGATCTATGAGGTATGGGTCCATGCGACGCCGAGGCCCCCAATGAGGTACAGAGGATGCCTGTTTGCGGACAGGGGGCACATTGAGAAGGGGGGGGGGGGGGCGGGGACCGATACTGGAACCCCCAACCTGTGTACACATTGCTAACAGGAACCTGTGCACAACATGTGTAATGCATCTCACGACAGATTAATTTTTCGGGGGGGGGGGGGGGGGGGGGGGGCGCATTCTTATGATTAGCCTAAGTCGCTTCGCGTCCTCGATTTAGACTTTTGAATTCAAAGTACACCCCTTTTACAAAGTAACTGATTCACCCAGGTGTGTGTGTATATGTGCGTGTGTCTGTGTGCTTGTCTGTGTGTTTGTGTGAGTGTAGTGTGATTCAGAGACACCTACTGGACAGATCTTCATGAAACTCCGTCTCCAGTTGGAAATGTCCTCCCTGTTGTGGATGGTAGGAGCGGGGTTTTGGACAGGGAGGACATTTCCAACTTGAGACGGAGTTTGAGGTAACGTGATGCATTATAACTGAAATACACAATTAGTAGTGTCCCAATATGCAAGTGTGTTCGTATCATCAACTGCTATAAAGTGTGTCCGTAGTTTTTGGATACGCGTTGCAGTGTTAGCTGTGTACGACCTCCCACAGTCCAATGCCGCTAATTGTTGTTACAGCCCCTGACTTTTTACACCCCCGGTATAGGGGTGTGTATAGGTTTCACTGGATGTGTTTGTTTGTGTGTTTGTGTGTTTGTGTTCGCATATAGATCTCAAGAATGAACGGACCGATCGTCACCACATTTGGTGAACAGGTTCTATACATTCCTGAGACGGTCCTTACAAACATTGGGACCAGTCAAACACACGGTTAGGGAGTTATTGCTGGATTAAGATTCTACAAGGACTTATATAGAAACATATTCATGGTCAAAGGGAAATAACCTTCTCAGTTGGTGGCAGTGAGAATGGGTGCAGTGAGAATGGTTATTTCCCTTTGACCAACGGGGGTGTTTTTCCTACCTCGAAGGAATTTCTTGTTTTCTGTACCGAATCCGGTAGTCTTTTTGTTGTTGTTAAATAATTATATTGCCAAACGTTATGACATTTTGGGATAATTGAACGAGTTTCAATACACATTTGCTGAGCACCTGTGTGCTAAAAGGAAATGTCGCTTGTTTTTATTAAAACTCAAAACTAATTTTCAATGTTTATTCGTGCAAACCGTCACACAAATTTACATGCGTGCCTCTGTGAGTATGCGTGTGGCTGCTTTCGTAGTTCAGGCGAGATTACAAGTCAGCTGTGTTAGGGTGCAAGCGTTTTGATAATTTACCCCACACCAAATCCCCCCCCACACACACACCCCGATACCTGTCAAATTCCCTCAAAATGCATGAACAATTCCGTTACCTTAGATCAACACCATAAAAAAATCCTCCGGATCCCAAAGATCAGGACGAAAACATAGCGAAACACTTTAGATATCAGATACCGACTTTATGTAATGCGCTTCAAAATCATATTTGAGAGAGAGAGAGAGAGAGAGAGAGAGAGTGAGAGAGAGAGAGAGAGAGAGAGAGAGAGAGAGAGAGAGAGAGAGAGAGAGAGAGAGAGAGAGAGAGAGAGAGAGAGAGAGAGAGAGAGAGAGAGAGAGAGAGAGAATACGCATGTATTCCAATTGTAAATAGTCAGAAATATAGTTATTGACTGTGTACTTATTCTTATCGCTATGAGGGGTTGGTTTGCTTGTGTGTGTGTGTGTGTGTGTGTGTGTGTGTGTGTGTGTGTGTGTGTGTGTGTGTGTGTGTGTGTGTGTGTGTGTGTGTGTGTGTGTGTGTGTGTGTGTGAGGTCATTGGAATTGTAAATCGCTTTGAGCTGTAAATCAGGACAGATGTTTATAAAACCTTGCAAACAAGTTTTGTGACCCCCACCCCTTCACCCGGATTCAAACACTTGGGTCAGTGCGCATGCTCTACGAACTGACCTGCTGGGCTCACAAAAGATTTATTTCTTCACTTTTGTTCAGCCAAGATATGGGGTGGGGCGGGAAACATTTTTGAGTAAGAAAAAAGGAAACGCTTTAAAAAAAAATGTGTTAAAGGTATTGTGAACAGTGAACTTATCTGTATTCTTCTTCTTCTTCTTTCGTGGGCTGAAACTCCCACGTACACTCGTGTTTTTTGCACGAGTGGAATTTTACGTGTATGACCGTTTTTTACCCCGCCATTTAGGCAGCCATACGCCGTTTTCGGAGGAAGCATGCTGGGTGTTTTCGTGTTTCTATAACCCACCGAACTCTGACATGGATTACAGGATTATTTTGTGCGCACTTGGTCTTGTGCTTGCGTGTACACACGGGGGTGTTCGGACACCGAGGAGAGTCTGCACACAAAGTTGACTCTGAGAAATAAATCTCTCGCCGAACGTGGGGACGAACTCACGCTGACAGCGGCCAACTGAATACAAATCCAGCGCGCTACCGACTGAGCTACATCCCCGCCCCATCTGTATTCAAATGTGGTTATAATTTGAGATGAAATGTTGTGTTATAACGTTTTCACCACTAAATTAACTTCGCGTTTTCGATTTACACTCTTGATTTATAAATACTGACACTCATCTTACACTCATGATCCACTCTTGTGTGTGTGTGTGTGTGTGTGTGTGTGTGTGTGTGTGTGTGTGTGTGTGTGTGTGTGTGTGTGTGTGTGTGTGATTAGTGGGGTGGGCGGGTGGTGGAGGGGGGGTGGTATTGGATCGGGGGAGGGAAGGTGGGGGGGGGGGTTGGCAGGGGGTATCGGTGCACTAAAGGCACAAGTGTTTGGGTGTATGTGTTTGTATTGCGATTCAGAGAAAACTACCATACAGATTTTTTATGAAACTCTGCCCACTTCTTCCTGCCACCTGACCTACTGGGCTCCCAAATGAATGTTTTTCATTCATTTTTGTCAGTCAAGATATGGGGGTGGGGGTGGTGCGGGGATAATTGTGGAGTAAGCAATAAGGAAACACCTTATGGTTTTCTTAGGTATTGCAACGGTATATAGTGAAGTTAGCTGTGTTCAAATTTGTTTATGATCTGTCGAGCCAATTTTGTGTTACAACGTTTTTGAGTGATAATTGTATGTGTACGCTCTCGCCAATCCTGGATAATTTTCGGCATGCACATTGATAAGTACCGTATTATAATAAAGTGATACTCTCCATTCTTTTATCTCCACAAAGTAATGTTTTATTTATTATTTTGTTCCAAAGATAAAAATGTCAGTTAGAATGACGTTACGAATTACAGTCTTTTCTGTAAGGTCATAATGTTTCCACCCGGTACCCCCCAAAACTGACAAAACTCTTATAAAATATAAAATAAATGAATAAGAAAACAACGGGTTTTTTTCTGTCTGCAGTTGTGGACATATAGCTTAGAGAAACATGTGTTCAAAATGTGTAATGGATTTCACGTGCGATTTTTTTTTCTTGGGTTGAGGAGAGGGGGTGGGGGGCGTATGCCCCTTGATCAGTCTCGGGCGCTCTGCGACCTCGATTTACACTCTTGAATTCTAAAAACACCCCCCTTACAAACTAACTGATCTACCCTGGTGTATATATATATGGGACTTTTTCAAAAAATGCATAAAAAACCTGTCTTTTGACTTTAAAATTTTATAAATTAAAAAATTTTCATCCTACTTATTTGAAAATTGGAAGTGCTTAAGTTCAATGTCCTCCGGACCTTAAAGTATACTCATTTGCCCGTTTTATTGTATTTTCTGTTAATTATAGTAAGTTATCATGTGTAAGGGGGGGGTCAAAATGCATGTCCCTTCGACATTAGCAAAATGTCACACCTCTGTAAAACGCACAGACAAATTTTTTTTATCATTTTGTTTGTTGGTTTATGTTTATCCCGTCATTATCTCAAGATAACAAAAACAAAATATCGATACAATCAGTAGTTTTGTTCTCCCAATTTTTGAAAAGTAAAAATTGCATGTCCAAGAGGTTTTGGTCCTTGCAGTTACCAGGAACCAAAATACGCAATAAAAACGGAATGCTCCCTGCTTTTCAAATGTGGTTTTCTTTACAAAAGAGTTCCAAGACGCGGAAAGCTGTGTGCAATTAGGTGGGTACATTGGATCACTTTTAGGCAATGAAATATGATTTTCATCAGGTCAAGGTGAAGGATGTTTAGCTTAACAGTTATGTGCAGTTACTGGGGTTTTCCATTACACTAATTAACAAAAACATTTTGAATAATTTGCATTTTAATCGCCCATAGATTTACTTTCACATGGCGTCAAGGACGCCATGTTTTTTTGATTACAGGGAGTGATTATTATTTGAAAATAACGGATTCGTCTGTGCAGTTACTTTCTGTGCAGTTACCTGCCAGAGAAGTAACTGCATGGACCTATTAAGTAACTGCACTGAGACATCATGGTAACTGCACTGAAATGCTTGTAGATTGCATACCATTTTTATTCTATATTCTGTATTATGGACAGCCAATTATACAAAAGGGATGGAAAACCAACCAGCATAAATATAGGTATTATATAGAGTCTTATTCAAAATAAAGTAATTTACTTTACTCAGGAACTGCTACAAGTTTCCTGGTAACTGCACTGACGAGTCAGGTAACTGTACAGATCTATTTTAGTAACTGCAGAGAATTTGTCAAAATATGTTATTTATTTATTTTACTTTTTTTTCAAGTGACAAAAAATACACCCTTGTTGTTGTAAGGATACGGTGCCACATTATTATGGTGGTGATGTTCCAAGTGAAAAGACAGTGGTGAATCATATTTTTCAATAAAGGTTTTACAAAGACAGTGGCAATGAAGATTTTCAAAGACAGTGATGACTCATTTTATGTTCCAATGAAGGTTTCTAAATAGAGTGGTGAATTATTTTATGTTCTAAGTGAAAAGACACTTGATTTAATGTTAAAGAATCAGTTGTTCCATTTCATGTTTTTTTTTACAACTGACTCAGTTAATTAAATACGCTAGACAAAATGGGCCAAAGAAAGAGCCTATACTTTTTTGTTCTGTTTCCCCATTATCCTGCCACAGCCTTCCCCTCCCCTCCCTGCCACCACCATTCTCCTCAACTCCAATTTGGTTCAATAAAATCTTGTCGATTGAGCGTTAACTGTTGACTCGTATGTTTATCTTCATGTGGAAGAAATTATGCATAATATATGGTATGCTATTGGTTCTGTTTCACACAAGCACAACAATATAAAAAAAATCGTTTTACATACCAGGCCAATTATCGAAAACATTTTACTGATATATAAAATTCATTTCCATAACAAAAATAACCCTTTGTTTTCTAGTAACACAGTGTCTTTTACTAGAAAATGTCTGTGCTGTTACCAGATGTCCATGCAGTTACCTATGATTGAAGAAAATGCAATTTAAAAAACAATCTGTTAAGTCAAGACCACAAAACAATATACAGTGCTTTGAAAACAGCAACAAATATAGTTAAGACATATAAAATGATAGTTTTAAACGTATGTCTGTGTTTTTTGCTCGAATGGGGTTGATGCGAAAACAAAGGGTCCGTGCAGTTACCGAATGTCCCTGTTGTTACCAAGCATAAAAGTAAAGCTATATTTAAAATTATTTATCAAATTCAGTCAATTGTGGTATAAGTTGAAAGGTTTCAACAACTTTCAAATGATCATATGTATATTTTGGCAGCAAACAGATCAGTTTGGACATTACTTCATTTACATGCATTTGATAATGACAATTTTGCACTATTACATTTTTGTTTTAATTTGGATTAAATAATTGCATTAATAATCATACATTTTGGTATCCATTCTTTAGCACTGGGTTTGCATAGCATTTGCTATATGAAAACTTGCCTTTTGGAAAACAATTATGTAGGAAAAATAAAACTTGCTCATGGTAACTGCACAGCCATTTTTATAAATGTAGTGGATATTTTTTTTATTTTTAGATACATTTGCAGTTGTTATTAAGCTCGCAAATTTTGGCACAAGATAGACGAAAGGATGTTTAATAACTTTGCCTGATAAAATTTTGAAATTTTTGATGTTGGATATTTCCGTTTTGTCCGTCTGAAATCTGTGCATTTTTTTTAAAAAGTCCCATATATATATATACATCAGAAATTGTGAAAGAAACAATTGAAAGTCAGCAGAGACTTTCTTCCGAGATTTGTTAAAATCTCTTAGCAGAGAAAGAGAGAGAAATAAGTATCCCTTCACAGACAGCCTATTGGGAGCATCAGACCCTCCTCAAGGGGGACCGAGATTTACAGAGCAAAGTCCCTTTGTGGGGGACGTATCGCAAGGTAATCTAGTCCTGAGGAGGACCATTGTATTTGTACCTAGACCAGACACGTGTTTCGACACTATTGTATATATGTGTGTGTGTATGTGTGTGTGTGTGTGTTTGTGTGTGTGTGTGTGTGTGTGTGTGTGTGTGTGTGTGTGTGTGTGTGTGGTGTGCGATTCATAGAAATTTACTGGACAGATCTTCATGAAACTTTGCACACAAATGTTCCGACCCCCAACCCTTCACCCTGATTCAAACTCATGTATCACTAGTCCAGCGCTCTACCAACTGACCTACAGCGCTCCCAAATTATTTCTTTTTTATCTTTTTTGTCAGTCAAGATATGGGGGTGGGGTTGGTACGGGAATGATTGTTTAAGCAGACAATAAGGCAACAACTTATTTTGTTTACAGGTATTGTATCTGTATACAGTGAACTTAGCTGTGTTCAAGTTTAGTTATGTTCTGTCAAGCGAATTTTTTTTTAAATACGTTTTTACTACTAAAGGAGTGATAATTGTATGTGTACGCCCTCGAGAAACCTCGATCATTTTCTGAAAATGCACGTTGATAAGTACCGTTTTATGATAAATTTATACTCTCCATTCATTTATCTAAACAAACTAATGTTTCGTTTATTATTTGTAGAGCTAATAATGTCAGTTGGGATCATGTTAAGAATCGCAGTGTTTTTCGCAAAATCGTACTTGACAACCCCCAGTAAAAAAAATTATAAAAAAAGGTTAATACGACAACCACCTTTTTTCTTTGCACAGATGTGTCCATATTGCTTAGAGGAACCTGTGCACAAAATGTGTAATGTTTCTGTCGAGCGATTTGAACACACAAGTAACCCCTTAAGTACTCTAAAAAGTAGAAATTAACACAAAAGATGTGCATTGACTTCTTTATTTTTTTTTTGATAAACGAAAAATATCATTTTTGAAAAAAATGGACTTACTCGGTTTTGTCAGCACACGGCGGAGTTACCAACTCTGTTGTTTGATGGCATCTGCCTGCCAAACGGTTGTGTGACGTGTCTAGTGTGTTGGCGAAATGTCTTGTGCTTGTCACTTCTCGCTTTCAGCCCTCACCGCTGGCTAGCGCCGTCTGTCCTTTTTAAGACAACGCGAAAAGAGAGCAGAATGCGTCAGTCTCTTTTGCCAGTATAGTAACCTTTCCACAACAAGCCCTATGTAGTGCCTCCATCGCGGCGACAGGCGTAAACTGCGTACCGCAAGGCCCCAGGCTAGACTACAAGGACTCGGAGGAGGTTGGCCCCTAGACGTGCGGCATGCAGGCCCACCGGTGTGTGGAAACGCCCTGCTGCCCACGAACCAACCCCCAGCTATGGGTCAAATAGCCAGTCAGTCAGTCAGAACGTTTACTCGCCGAAAACATGATAGTTCATTGCGATGGGGAGGTTGGGGGAGAAGGAAACAATTTCGATGGCAAGAAAAGCGTTATAATGAACAAATCATGGGCAGGATAGGCTCGTCAACCCTGGCAGGCAGCTATCCTAAGAGAAGACCACTCTGAATTCAAAACGAGGGTAGAGGAGGCTCATCATCCATGGAAGGAAACTCGTCTAGGAGAAGGAAAACTCCGAAATGAAACCCACGCAGTCCCTCGAAGACGGAACGGCACTGGCTTTTTTTAGGCGGGGAGCAGACCGGGTGCCTACGTTACTTTCGACAAATGGTTGTGTCATCAACGATGGCATCTGACTTGCGCAATATTTAAAAAAAAAAACGGAATCAGGGAATCTTTCTTGCGGGAAAGTTCCGCGGCAATAGCGGGTTGCGGCAATAGCGGGTTGTGGCAATAACGGGCCGCGGCAACAACGGGCCGCGGCAACAACGGGCCGCGGCAACAACGGGCCGCGGCAATAGCGAGTTGTAACCGGCCAGTACAGCACCTGCTGTTTATATGTAGCAAGCAATAATGCCAATGGCATTATAGATTCTCTATCCCTCTTATTAAAAGAATAGCATTTAATGCAGAACATAGAATCAAACACGAAGGTACCGGAAGGTTCCAGAATCAAAGGGAGGTTGCTCAATTATCTGGAACTTTCTCCAGAAGGGGAGGTAACTTATTCCATAAAAAACCATGCTTGCAGGAATTGAATTGAGGGTGACAGTCTGAGTGGGAGCATATGTCTTCAAATGCTTATTATAACATAACGTATTTTAAATGTCTTAACGTTTTCAATCCACATATTTGCAAAGGAGGGAAGTCCTTTCCGCAAAAAGTTTGATTTAAAGTTTTGTTTTCATATTTTTCTTTCATTTGTGGTTCTTTGATATCCTGCATCCCCGGGCGAGGACGGGCCCTGACTGCTAGTATGTATACATTATATTCACTGCTTTTAACAACCAGCTAACCAGGAAATGATGAGGGGGAATGGGGGTTGGGGGGGGGGGGGGGTATTGTTCTTTGGCTATTCAACCTCTGGTCCCATTGCAGCAATGCATACGTCGTTACCGGTGTTGATGTCGATCGCTGTCACATTAAACCAAATGTATGCCACACAGTGAAAAGCCGATGACGTGAACACTATTGAACGATTACGACGGCACCAGACGCAATCAATATTGTCCCGAAGACCCGACAATGGGTCCCTTCATGATGATAGTTGTCTGCATGACTTTACCCGCTCCGGTTTTTTTCAGCATGCACATTAGGGCTTATTGCAGTAATACATAACAAAAACGTTAACTCATGGTAGAAAAACGTCACCACTGCCTCACATTGAGAAATAACCAGCCAGCGTACTTTGATTGAATTAGCCCACCATCCGGGTTTCTCAGTATCACAAGGGAGCCAGGCAACACGTCAATAGCTTTACAGGAAATCGACAGTCGACCAGGCTTGCACGCTTCCTGAATGTTTGTTTGGTGGTGAAAATGGGTCGTCTCTATGGTTCCCTCATAACAATCGTTGCCGGCTATGGACAACGTTTGTGAGGTCGGATGTTAAACCATGTGTACCACGAAGGAATAGAAAAAACCATAATGTATCATTGACATGTTTGGTTACACAAATGATATTCACGTTCCTGTCGCTGCGGTATAGTATGTTCACGTTCGGGCGAGGGGGCAGGTAGACATGTCGTCAGTCGTCTGTCGTCTGCTGCATTCCCTCCTTGTTAATTACAAATTCATTACACTATAATACATAATGCAACCGAACACACACCGACACACACACACACACACACACACACACACACACACACACACACACACCGGCATACGCACGCAAGCACGCACGCACCCCCACACACACACACACACACACACACACACACACACACACACACACATACACATCCTTGTGTTTTGGTTGATCTGGAGACGCAAACTTTTCACCCCCATTCTGGCGACTCTTTTATTTCATTGCACTTCTCTATCATTAATTAAGGGATTTAATGGACCAGCAAATTAGATGGACCAGCAGCAAAAAAGATGGACCAGCAGCAAAAAAGATGGGTTTCAACAGCAAATTAGCTGCGATAAATATTTTTGGCAGCAAAAAATATACTTAGCAGCAAATTGGATATTTTAGCAGCAAAAAAGATGGTTAACCAGCAGATTTGCTGTTTGAACAGCTGAGATGATATTTAAACTGCAAATTAGATACTTTACCAGCAAGAAAATACAACTGACAGCAGAATTGATGGTCACAGCAGCAGAATAGATGATCACAGGAGCGTGCAGCAGATTACATGAATTCAACAAACGTGACTACATATGAACTGTAATCAGAGATGTATCTGGGTCTTATTCACCTGACCTTTGTTCGCCTTCTAGCAATTGTGGGGTGACATGTACTTTATTACGGCACGCTTTATTACTGAGACTGAGTATTTTCATCTTCTAGATAACTTCTTGTGACTACATCTGAACTACTGTGGGGCAACTGCATGTAAGTGCAACACAGTTTCAACACAGTTTGTCAAGTATGGATGACACTGAGTTTGAGACCATCCACCCCATCTCCCAAGAGGCATCATCCAGTGAAAATGAAGAATTGCCACCAGCAAAAAGGCGTAGGGGAATGGCCAGGGAATGGCAGAAACAACGGACTTTTGATGATGAAAAGGCTGCCGATGATTTTGTGTCTAAGGTGAGCACTTTATAGTTGAATGGTAATGAAGATCAGTGGGAATTAGGGTGGGGATTGCTGTAGGGAATAAGGTGATGGCGAATGATGATGATGATGGCAGTAAGAGGAGTGATGATGATGGTAATGATGGTGTTGATGATGATGATGATTGCTGTAGGGAATAAGGTGATGGCGAATGATGATGATGATGATTGTGATAAAAGTGATGGTGATTAGCACATACAGGTCGTGGTGATGTCGGTGAACAACAATGTTGGTGTCGGCGACGATAATACTGGCAGTGATTTTCCAGAAATGGTGATGGAGGTGATGCAAGTCGGTAGATGAGGAGAAGGAGTAAGGTGTTTCGTTCCTCGCACAGGCTTTATGTCGTTTCAGGATGAGTGGGCCATAAGCTACACACATAAGACGACTGATGGAAAGAAGGTGTACTTCAAGTGTAAACGAGGAGCCAGCTGTTTGGCGGGGATGTTCCTACTCTACCACACTGAAGACCAAACCGTCCCCTTGTATGAATCCGGCGAACACGACTACGCAACTACACCAAGGCCTACAAGGGGGATTCACCCAGACACAAGGACTGTGATTGATTCTCTGTTCAGAGATGGTGTGAGAAAACCAAGGGCGATTCTGGTAGCACTGCGCAATAGGGACTTTGCAAACTTGCCTTCGAAAGCCCAGCTCAAAAATTACCTTGTCGGTCTGAGAATGAAAGAATGTGGAAAGCATACAATTTCCCTGGGTGAACTTGCAGCATGGGCTGATTCTCGCACAGCTGTGCCTGATGATGACGATGTAACTTTTGTTTGTGGTTTTGAGTGTTCGTATGACCAGAAAGAGGCTTTTTTCAGGGTGTGCATGACAACCAAGCGTCCGCTGAAACTTGGTGCTGATGCTGCGAATGTCCATGCAGACGCAACGTATAAGTTGATATGGCAGGGTGTCCCTGTACTTATCTTGGGGTACAGTGATGCTGACCGCAGGTTTCACCCTCTAGGTCTTGCGGTTACAAAGAATGAAACGAAGGACGATTTCCACTTCTTGTTTTTGTCCATTGCAAAAGGAATCAGCCAGGTGACTCCAGATGATCATGACGGTGTTGTGCCTTCTCACTTGATCGCTGATGCCGCTCCTGCCATCAGTATGAATTTTTTCTTCAATTTTTATTACGATTTTGATGATTTGTGTCCGTTTTGCTGTTCTCATTTTGCTGGATTTTTCATCTGTTTTACTGTCAAAGAAATCTGCTTGGCTGTTCAATTCATCTATTCTGCTGTTGAATTCATCCAATTTGCTGCTTCACACTTGCTGCTCACTCCTTCCTATTTGCTGCTGAAACCATCTATTTTGCTGGTAAAAACAAATTATGCAATTAATTAACCTAATTATGTGTTGGAAATTGCGGTAACTTAAAAATATCAAAATCAAACTTTGACGCACACTCTGCTGACCACATGTGTAAAACGTTCTGGTGACCACACACACTCTGTTGACCACATGTGTAAAACGTTCTGGTGACCACACGCACGTTTCTTACATTCAAACACAAGACATACATATTTCTGAAGACTTTCATTTCCCGCCAGAATTGCAAAACCTCTCTGATGACCACATGTGTGACTTTCTGCTGACCACCCACACACGTGTATTACATGCAAACACAAGCCATACATACGTAAGGTTTTTCTGACCACTCAAACATTCTGCATTCAACAATGTGCACCGAGTTTTGAAACCTACACCGGTCCACATTAAAATACCTTAATTCCCGTTTCTTTTACCTTAACAAACCTGACTTGAATCTCCCTGAATATCTTATCCTAATAATTTGTTGCCTATCTTGTGCATAGCAAATCTGAGATGGTGCATGCATTGTGATGCTTGTGTATGCCATGTTTTCTGATATACAGTGTTCTTACACAAAAAACCATGTTAAGACTTGTTCTTTTTCTTTCGTTTTGTTTGAAGAGACACACTCGAAAACTACTAAGTTTGCGTTTTTGGGTTATTTATTTTGTGTCTGTTTCTCTTGATATGCACATGCACCCGGGCGATTGCTTTTATCTGCCAATCGAGATGCTTTCAATGTGCTTCTGTTCAAGAGAGAGAGAGAGAGAGAGAGAGAGAGAGAGAGAGAGAGAGAGAGAGAGAGAGATAGAGAGAGAGAGAGAGAGAGAGAGAGAAAGAGAGAGAGAGAGAGAGAGAGAGAGAGAGAGAGAGAGAGAGAGAGAGAGAGAGAGAGAGAGAGAGAGAGAGAGAGAGAGATTCCATTTGTAATTACATGCATTCAACGGAAAGCAAGGTAAATTCAATTCACGCTAACTTAAACTTTATTAAAAAACAGAAACAAAGTTCTTGCACAAATATTAACAACAACAGAAATAACTACAAATAAAATTAGAAAGAGACAGACACTTTCTCTATCCGCAATTAAATTGATGAAACAAAAGATACATTATTTTTCAAGACGACTATCAAATGCCTTAAGAACGGCACCACAGAGAATGGCCAGCAACTATAAAAACCAAAGTAAAAGTAGAAAGGAACAGACATCTGCAGTTAGATTGGTGAAACAAAAGACATATACAATCTTACACCAATGATTCCATAGATTATCATGGCAGGTCATACAGTCCATTTACACACACAAATCTTACAACTGCTACAGTAACACAACAATCTTGCACGACTGCTAACAACAACACAAATAAAATTAGAAAGGGACAGTTACTTTCTCTATCCGCAGTTAAAATTGGTGAAACAAAAGATACATTATTTCTTAAGGCGACTATAAGATGCCTTAACGGCATCGCAGACAATGGCCAGCAACAATAAAAACCAAAATAAAAGTAGAAAAGGGACATACACCTGCAGTTAAATTGGTTAAACAAAAGATTCATTATTTCTCAAGATGACTGTCACATGCGCTCACATAATCACAAATATGTTCAGGTTTTCATGTGGGTGGAGGAGCATCCATCCTCTTTAAATGCTACACAAAATGCAACACCTTCTGTCTGACTGGTGCGCTTTGTCGGGTTGTATGGGTTGTGGGAGAGTGACCTTTTCGTGCATAAGCTCTGACAAACAAAGGATTGACCAGTCACTAGTTGGTGGTCTGTCGGCAACACCTGTTTCGTTCCACCGGTTTCTGACAGCCCACTCGCTCGTGATTGGTCAATACTTTGTTTGTCAGAGCTTTTGCAAGAAAGGGTAACCCGTCAACAAAACCAACAAACCCGAAGGAGTTATTTCCAAACATCTATTATTAATATCAATAAGCAAAGGCTAATCAGACCTTCATATAAGGATGAACAATCGCAAACCAATGGTTCCATAGATTAAGATATCTTGGCAGGTCATACAGTCCATTTTCACTCACAAATCTAAAAATCTGCTGCAGTAACACAAGTATGGAAATATAGGTATCAGACGTATGTATACCAACATATAACATGCCCAAACGAATCCCATCCTTTCAGACAAAAATCAAGTATTACAAAAATGAAAAGACCACAAACACAACAAAGAAAATCAAAGCCACTTCATTCTTTATTTATTTATTTGGTGTTTAACGTCGTTTTCAACCACGAAGGGTTATATCGCGACGGGGAAAGGGGGAAGATGGGATAGAGCCACTTATCGCATTTTTACTGATCACATGACGAAACATGCTGTTGTCATTGGTCAACTAGGAACTGTATATCAATTGACATCGCGCAGGAAGTTCCCAGCGAATTTGATATCGCGCAGGAAGTAGTTTATCAATTTTAATTTTGAAGAATAAAATCTCACCTGAAGGAAACAAATGTCTCCCTTTTTTTAAATCACAAATTTATAAAAGAAAAGTAATTGAATTAGAAAGATTAAGCTGTGCAATGAAAAAAATCAAACTTTTCCCACCCAGCATTAACAGAGAAGTACCGTAAAATCCCTAGCAAACGCCCACCCCCCCCTCTGCACAGATTTCGGGTACAAGTAAGGGGTGGGCGTTTGCTAGGCATACACCCCTTTGCAAGATAAAGTGTCATCACATTTTCACAAGAAAAAAAAGTGATGCAACATGTGATTTATGCAATTTTAATGAAAAATAAACACACCGTTTGTTTACACAAATAAAGATCAACGTTCTGTGATAGAAAAAAATAAGAAGAAAAAACCGGCGAATCATCGAACAGTGTGCACAAATCGTAGATAAAGGAGGCCGAATGTCTTAAAACAAATTGAAACAAAAAGGGGGGGTGGGCGTTTCCTAGGTAGTGACCCCTCTGGACAACTTTTGGCCAAAAGTGGGGGGTGGGCGTTTGCTAGATACTGGGCGTTTGCTAGGGATTTTACGGTAGTAGAAAAGAATGTTACAATCTTACCGACTAAGGTAGTTGGAACAGCCATAAACAAAGCTGACCTTGAAAGTACCAGCAGTGGCAGTACTTAGAAGATCTCTTGCAGTGTTTCAGCGCACATCACTCACAAAAAGGCAGGAAATGAGCAGCCGATTTAAACAGTTCGCACCTGCATGAACCATTGTCCACCTTTCTTAGTCGTAGCCATACAACATCAACCGAACAACTTTCAGCATCTTTCACAGTCACAGCGCCGTCGGAGGACGCCATTTTGGATGCGTCGTAAGCGAGACGGAGCTTCGACAACATTATTATGCAGTCAGCCGATACCGACAATTACCTGGAAGCTTTCTTGGGCACAGGAAATGAGCTAGAGGACTTCGCTGATACTGCTTGGCGCACTTCAGTTCCTGCCATCGTTCAGAATTGCCAAATCGAACAGTCAAAAAGAGTACGACTGAGGACTGAAGTAACTGGGACATTCCTTCGAACTGGCAACTCCACTGAACTTGTTAGCCTTTGTTGGTGATCTGTTTCGACCGTATATTTTTGTTCTTTTTTCATTATAAATGCCTTATTTTGTCTGAGAAAAAGAACCAGTTACTGAAAAATAAAAGTAAGAGCAGCAAAGTTACGAAAGCAGGAAAAGACGCCCAACATTTCCAATACAAGGCAGTAGCCTCCCTTGCGTGTGTCTGACTTCTTAGGTAGGTTTATGATTCCAACTGTTCCGAAATCGAATGCGATAAAATCGTTATCGTTAGATTTGACTGTGATATCAACATTTATCAGTCTGAATGTCTCGAAAGGCTGAATCATATCAGATCTCGGCTTACGCCTCGATCTGATATGATTTCAGCTTTCTCGACATTCAGACTGATAAATTTTGATATCACAGTCAAATCTAACGATAACTAATACTTATTCACAAAAGCACTAATCAAAAATTTGCTCCAGGGGCTTGCAACGTAGTACAATATATTACCTTACTGGGAGAATGCAAGTTTCCAGTACAAAGGACTTAACATTTCTTACATACTGCTTGACTAAAATCTTTACAAACAATTGACTATATCCTATACAAGAAACACTTAACAAGGGTAAAATGAGAAACAGAATCAGTTAGTCGCCTCTTACGACATGCTGGGGAGCATCGGGTAAATTCTTCCCCCTAACCCGCGGGGGGGAAAAAAACACTTCAACCTCGTCACATTTCAAAACATTGAATTTAACAAGTTTTGAACAGCCATGAGCAAAATTTTGACAACAGCAGTGAATAACTGTAGAATCTCCCCAAAACCAAGTTCACAGGCACACTTTTCATGACAGCAGTAACTTTCAAAAAACCATCACACAACGAGAAAAAATTCAATAATCAAGCATAAATCCACAGGCATGAGTGATTATGAAAGTAAATTAGTGTGTGTGTGTGTGTGTGTGTGTGTTTGTGTGTGTGTGCCAGTGTGTGTGTGTGTGTGTGTGTGTGTGTGTGTGTGTGTGTATAACTGTAAGCAGACAACACAGCAGAATGTAGCCATACCATTCTGACAGTCTAAGAACATAAAGTTGGAGATAAAAAAGATTCAATAAAATGGTTAATCGTATTCTGATATGGTTAACCTTAAAGACAATGTCTGCAGAGGTCACAGACTGGCACTACCATGACAATCACACTGAATGAATTTAACATACAAGTTGTTGCCGAGGATGAAAGTTGACAAAAAAGTAAACAATCTTAGACAACAACAAAAAAAGACAATCTCAGAGTAGTTCATTTTTTTCGCGCGTAGGGGGTGGGGGGGGGGGTGGTGCAAGGGAGTGGATTGGCACTTTGTGATTGAAATGCTCGGACACACAGACAACAAGAGAGAGTGAGAGAGTTTTGTGCCAATGTGAGCCTGATGTCATTTGTAATGACATGCATTCAAATAATAGCAAGGTAAATTCACGCTAACTTGAACTTAATTCAAAAAGAAAAATCTTACACGACTGCTAACAACAACAAAAATAAAATTAGAAAGGGACAGACACTTTCTCTATCCGCAGTTAAAATTGGTGAAAGAAAAGCTTCGACAGTGGTTGTCTGAAGAGAAAAAAGCAGTGGACCATCATTTTTCCACATTTCTGTTAAACAGCAAACTGCCAGGAAAGAGCTGCATAAAAGATGTTCAAGGTTAAGAGCCGAAACTGGCAAAACGCACATGGAAAAACATAAAGGACTTCATTCGTAACAAAATCAAATGATGCTTGTTTTGATGTTTTCCTGGTTCTCAGTTAACTTATCCCAGTTGAGTTTCCTGTTTGATAAGCACTTGTAGCCCAAGTCTTGTCATGGAAGTTTTAGTTTGTGACATCTTCGTCTTTTTTTTTCTGGCCACAGTCACTGAAAAACAAGGAGCAAATGGTCATTGGACCTACCTTCACACTAAAAAAATATGTATAACTATAAAGTTTTGCAATTTTGTAAGCTTAAATTTTACCCCAATGTCACCTTGAAATTGTACATGGTTCAACCAGACAAGTGTAATTTCCGACAGACACCAAACCATAAGTATTTGAAGTTTCAAGCACCTAGGTAAAAACTGTTGAAGAAATTATCAATTTTACATTTTGAAATAAACAGACCTGATTACCACTAAAATTTCCTGGTGTACAAATGAGGTTAAAAATGTGTACAATCAGAATTTTAAGGTGTACAATTCATTCTCGCGCTCGCGGTACACACTGTGCTTTATTCCCCCCTCAAACCCCATTATTTAAAGACTGTAAATACATGTAAGAAAGAATTTGTACTGAAAGTAAATTAAAACTTTTTGTTGAAAAAAAACAACCATACACTATTACCAGAGACATACATTCTTTGTATGTCTCTGCTATTACATTTGAAAATGTGACACAAAACGAATGATAGAAAAACATAATTTTTATTTTTGACCTCTGAGAAAAAATTTGCATCAGCTGCTGTCATCCAGCCCTCGCCCTAAAGAGGGACACATAATAGTATAATACAATACATGTACATGTCACGAACTTTAAAATGAAAAAAAAATAAATTTTTTTTTGGTTTTTTGTTTTGTTTTTGTTTTTTGCGTATGATTTTAATGTCTGGCGTATAATCGTACAGCGGTCTTCAATTTCGTAAGATTGTACGCAAATTTCGTACAGTAACCAGGTCTGAGTAAATCCCGCTGTGAATTTGAAGTCTAATATAAAAAGGTCAGCCATTTCCATCATATTTTGTGGTCATCATCAGTCCCCAGCGGAGGGCAATGTTTAAGAACTGTAGCTTCATTAAATGCACCCTCCTTCCCGTGTGAATAGATGGGGTCAAAGTCTCACTTATGTTCATGGTTTTACATTGGAAAAGACCATCCCTCAACTTAGTCACATTCCAAACATCAAGACTGCTTGCTGTATGGAACTGGACTTTTTGATGAATTCATTTGTTGCTGTCACTTTGCAACCTTCATTTCTCAAAACTTCCTTGAGTGCATAGAGAGCACCTGGGCTGTTCATGTTTGGCATGCAACCATGTTGGGGGATGGTCTTATCCCTTGAAAAAGCAGGAACACATCCGAGGTCCAACACACGTTTCTTACATTCAAACACAGGACATACATATTTCTGAAGACTTTCTGTTTCACAACACATTTGCAAAACCTCTCTGATGACCACATGTGTAACTTTCTGCTGACCACCCACACTCTGCTCACCACATGTGTTAAAAGTTCTGGTGACAACACACAAGTTTGTTTGTTTGTTTGTTAACGCCCAGCCGACCACGAAGGGCCATATCAGGGCGGTGCTGCTTTGACATATAACGTGCGCCACACACAAGACAGAAGTCGTAGCACAGGCTTCATGTCTCACCCATCAGTCACATTATTCTGACACCGGACCAACCAGTCCTAGCACTAACCCCATAATGCCAGACGCCAGGCGGAGCAGCCACTAGATTGCCAATTTTAAAGTCTTAGGTATGACCCGGCCGGGGTTCGAACCCACACCTTCCAGCAGAAGCGCCAGATCCTGAACAAAGAATACAAAGACATACAATTAGTTTTGTCACTGTGTCTGTTGCCACCCCCCTCCCCTGTCCAATGCAGTCAGATGGCAGCTAGTCTTCAGTTGGTAACTGTCTGTTGTGCCCCCCCCCCCCCCCCAATATACAATGCAGTCAGGTTGCAGTCTGTTGCTGGTCACTGTGTTTGTTGTGCCCTTACCCCCGTCTGTCTAATGCAATCGGGTAGCAGTCTGCTATTGGTCACTGTGCCAGTTAGTATTTGAAGTTTAAAGCCTCTGGGTAAAAAATAAAAAAAAATAAAAAAATTATCAATTTTACATGTTGAAGTAAATCCCGCTGTGAATTTGAAGTTTGATATAAAAAGGTCAGCCATTACGATCATATTTTGTGGTCATCATCAGTCCCCAGCGGAGGGCAATGTTTAAGAACTGTAGCTTCATTAAATGCACCCTCCTTCCCGTGTGAATAGATGGGGACAAAGTCTCACTTATGTTCATGGTTTTACATTGGAAAAGACCATCCCTCAACTTAGTCACATTCCAAACATCAACACCCCGATTGCTTGCTGTATGGAACTGGATTTTTTGATGAATTCATTTGTTGCTGTCACTTTGCAACCTTCATTTCTCAAAACTTCCTTCAGTGCATAGAGAGCACCTGGGCTGTTCATGTTTGGCATGCAACCATGTTGGGGGATGGTCTTATCCCTTGAAAAAGCAGGAACACATCCGAGGTCCAACACACGTTTCTTACATTCAAACACAGGACATACAAGTCAAGTCAAGTCAAGTATTTTATTGTTTTGGGCCCAGAGGGCTTTGAAACAAAGATATAACTTTAACAAAAACGGTAACAAATCAGACAGTTAATATATGTATATATATACAAATTGGGCGGACAAATACAACAATACTATACAACCAAAAAATAAATTCCATACATACAAACAAAAAGAAAAGAAAAATAGGTTTACCAAAATCAGATAAGAAAACAGGCAGATAATATGTATACATTAAATAAATTGGCAATACCATTATGCCATGCATCTTTTGCAAAAACACAAAACAAAACAAAAGCATGTATTACATTCATATACATACCAATAAAGAAACTAGATGTAACGCTAACATACTTAAAATCATAACATGGGCTACAAATGTTGCTAGCTTCATTAGTTTTATCTTAGATTTACAATTCATTAACTGTTCATATTTTAAACAATTTGGGTGAGATCGGTAATAAGGACTAATTAATTTTCTTCTTTCAGACACTATACTTTCGTCGGTACAAATGAACAAATAGTGAAACTCATCACCTAATTCATTTTTATCGCACATATCACACAATCTTTCATTTCTAGGAGCATTAAAAAATCTGTGCTGATATATTGGCAACTTATGGTTGCTTGTTCTAAATTTTGCTAATTTAACTTGGAATTTCCTAGGCAACCAAAGCAAATACCTTTCCAGACAAAACTCCTTTTTATATATTCTGTAATTAAAACACAAGCTGTTGGCATTCACGTCAGTGTTCCATTCCTGCAGGAATTGATCTCTTAGCCTTTGTTTTACAACGTTTTTAAAACCTGAGACGGCAAGACTCTGAGTTGTCCATAAATATGATAGACCCAACTTATTTAACATAGTATTGACATGCGACAACCAGGGCAATTTAACGTTTTGTACATGGTACAACTTCAAATGTAGTTTTAACATTAAACAAGACATCTTATTCGCACCATCGTTCATTTCTTTCATAAGTTTATACCAATAGACCAGTAACTGACAGTGTACCTCAATTCTAATTAGATAACGACCAAGCTCTCCGTAAACTATACAAGTGGGTGTAGTTTTATATACATCAAGAAGCATTTTTAAAAATCGCAATTGAAACCTTGACAATATGTCTAATGAATCATATCCCCACACCTCACAACCATACAGCAAAATTGGATGTACACACTTCTCAAAAAGATCCAATTGCACATCAATTGGTAAATTTAGTTTTCTACATTTTCGAATTAACGAGAACATTGCACGGTTACCAATCAAACATTGACGTTTCATGGCATTATGAAATTTGTTATTATAATTAAATAGTACACCTAAGTACACATAGTCCCAAACTACTTGGACAGGTACTCCATTCAAGACAAAATTTGGGATATTCCGTATTTTCCCCCGCGAAAAAACAACTATTTTTGTCTTTTCAATATTTATGCTTAGTCCCCAGTTTTTACAATAACGATCTAGTCCATCCAGGGCTTTTTGCATTTCTCCAGGTGTTTCGGCGAGTATAGCAGTATCATCAGCATATATTAACAGGAACAAATACATATAGTCATTAATGCGTTCAACATCTATTTCTTGGGCTCTTTTCAGGGGCAACTCTAGGCTGACATCATATTCAATCAAAAACTGCTTCAGGTCGTTTAAGAATAGTGAGAAAAGAAACGGTGATAAATTTTCGCCCTGAAGAAGCCCGATGTTTGAGGTGAACGCCTCGGAGAATACACTATTCACCTTCACGCACAATTTTGCCTTATCATACATGTCCTTAATTACATTCAATACCTTACCATTAATATTCCGTTGCATCAGCTTCTGCCACAGGAGACTGCGTTGCACAGAATCAAAAGCCTTACGCAGATCAATGAAAGCACAATATAACTTTTTCTTTTGTTGTAAAAATATATCAATAAGACAATGTAGTGCAAAAATGTGGTCTACAGTAGAGTGGCCTTTTCGGAATCCAGCTTGTTCGTTGCCGATCACAGAATTGTCATCCAGAAATGCATGCAATCTTTTATTTATCTCTTTTGTAAAAAGTTTTCCAAAACAACTTAGTATACACTGATTCCTCTATAATTATCAGGGTCGGCTGTTGAGCCTTTACCTTTAAAGATTGGGCTTATATACCCCACTGTCCAAGCTTTAGGCATTTTCCACGTATGCAATATCAAGTTAAATAAACGTGTTACAATAGTTAATAGTTTTGGTGAGGAATATTTCAAAAACTCGTTTATAATACCATCGTATTCGCAAGCTTTGTTATTCTTTAAATTGTTTACACATATCATCACCTCCTCCTTTGTAATATCAACATTCAATTGTTCATTCATAAGGTCTATGTCATCAAGCACATCATCTTGCACATCAATCAAGTCGTGGACAGATACATTACTAAGTTTTTCAAAATGTTTTACAAATACATATTTCTGAAGACTTTCTGTTTCACAACACATTCGCAAAACCTCTCTGATGACCACATGTGTAACTTTCTGCTGACCACCCACACTCTCCACACACCATGTATTAACATTTCTGGTGACAACACACAAGTGTTTACAATCAAACACAAGACATTTATACATACGTAACGTCTCGATGACCTCTCAAACATTCTGCACTCAACCACAAGACATTTATACATACGTAACGTTTCGATGACCTCTCAAACATTCTGCATTCAACCACAAGACAGCTATGTACACTGAGTTTTAAAACCTACACAGGTCCTTACCTTTATGAGAAGCATGTTGATCATCAGAATCCCCATCAGCACAAGCGCCAGATCCTGAACAAAGAATACAAAGCAATAAAATTAGTTTTGCCACTGTGACTGCTTGATGTGGCCAGCTGGAATTGTTGATGAATTAATTTAACAAATGTGCACATCCGTTTACAAAATTAATTAATAAAAAATGCCTGCAGTACAGAAAGAGCAGCCAGGCTTCTTCATTGTGGGTATGTGACCATGTTGGGGGATGGTCTCATCTCGGACACATGTATGTGACCCAATCTGTTCACACGAGAGGGAGTGTTCCTTTAAGAGTTGTGCATTTTGAACAGTTCCAAACAATGTTGTTGTTAAAAGCTTGTATAAAACAATCAAAGTTCTTGAAAGGTTTCTTTTTATCAAATAACATGTATAGCTTTCATATACATTTATTCTCTCTCACATGAGTTAAGACAACACATTCTTATCGACTGTCATAAAGCAAGCAAATGGTCAACCTGTGCATTACATGTACTTTACAGTGAGAAAGGAACATACCAGACTCTTGTTGCTTGAATGATGTTGCCTGAATGGTTGGGGCGCCATCTTCATCATTATCGTCGTCGTCTTCATCATCCAGAACTGTCACATACACATACAATCTGACAGTGATATAATATAAAAGACAATGAAATCACAATCATTATGTGAACTGAAAAGATAATGGTTTCGACAACTTAGAACAGAACTTCTTTGTTTTACCAATTGTAAGGTCAATGTCAACTGTATCGTGCATGTTTACAACATTGCTGTTTTCAATTGCTTCATGATTTTTTTCCGGATTGTTTATTTTGGTTTTGGCACCATTGTGTTCAGCTTTGCAACAGTTCTGACCTTCGATCGGATGTGGTTGTGCATATCTGGATCATGACCATTTTTGTGAAACTCAGCTTTTGCAAATGTTTCAATCAAAGGGTCTGTTCTGGCCAGCAAGGAAATGGAAACTGTCCTGAAAGAGCTCTGAAACTCTGAAAATCGATCATTTGGAGCATGAGTGAGAAGACTCTCACATTTTTTCACTCGAGATGTTCCCTTGCCTTTCTGACCATCAGGTGCCAAAGGGCAAGCGTGTCTGTACATCAATGATCTCGTGAAGTAGCCATAGCAATCTGGACAAGGGACATAGCTATGAGGTGTATTCCTTTCTGAATCAGTGGGTGTGTGTATTACAATTATGATTCCTTTGCCGCTTGCTACCACGTCATCATTGTGGCGGTGGTTACCATAATTTCTGATCTTTGTCAACAATGCTGACTTCTTTTTCTCATCTTTGCAACTAGAGTACTCTATCACAATCTCTTCGTTTCCATGCTTTGTCAGCAAGTGTCTGAGAAGGCGCTTTTGAGACCGGCTACAAAATGCGCAAAAGTAGGCTTTCTTCTCTCCTGCACACTGAACTATAACGGATGGATCCTGTGTGTCGTCTAATGTACCAGTCAAAGGGGCTGATTTCTGAACCAACGCAGGAAATGTTACCGAGTCTTGAGACTCCTCACTTTCTGAAATACAACTCACACGATCTTGCTGAACAGCTTTGAAGACTAAGTCAGAATCATTATCTGAGTCAATGTCAGTTGGGGGGATAAAGCTGGGGTCACTATCATCTGGGATTTCTTCCTCAATTTCACTGGAGAACAGGGATTCACTGTCATCGTCGCTATGGAAGCCACTTGTAGACCAATCGTCACGCCCAACCTGAAATAAAAGCAAGTCCTCTGTTGTGTTATTAATTTCAAAGGCACACTTTATCTTTGCTATCTGGCTGTCTCTGATTTGCAATGTGTCATTGTCCTCATGCCCCACAGTCTGTCGTTTTGTCTGACTGTGAGTTGGGACTAACACTAGTTACAGGATTTAGCTTTTGATTCCAAATGTTTCATACTGTGTACTATAACTTGGTTCAAATGTTCATAAAACATGTTTTCTTGTGTGCTGCTTTATAGCATTATGTGTCATTTTGAAAGTCATCAGCCGGCATATTAGCTAGTGGAGTAGCTTATTTATCATTATCATGTCCATACCAGTTGTTTGTTCGACTTAAATCAGATTGTGTTCGGGTAAAGTCTTTTTTGTTATCAGTGGTTGTCTGATTATTTGAATTATACAATGGCATCAAAACAAGAGGAAGAACAGAGTTTCGGACTTTCCTGAACACAATGGTGCCAAAATTGAAATAAACAATCCAGAAACAACACATGAAACAATTGAAAACAGCAACTGTTGTAAACATGCATGATAAAGTTGTCATTAACCTTACAATTGGCAAAATAAGTTCTGTTCTCAGTTGTCGAAAAACCCCTTTTCAGTTCACATAATGGTTGCAATTTTATTGTCTTTTAGATTAGGAAAGCTTCATGGAGAAAGCTTTCTCCCACTACCAGTGTCGCCCACGCACCCTGAGCCGAATGCATGTGTGGGCGACACTGGTAGTGGGAGAAAGCTTTCTTCCTGTTAGCAAAATGTAACATACCATTCCAGGTACTCTTTCCTCATCTGGATCATCAGACTCGACGTGAGCAGCTGCCTTGTCCCTGTTGATCACACCCCTGAGAATAGAAATAGAAACAATGCTATTACATGTCACTGTAGCGGAAAATATATCCTCAGCATCTAGAAAATAAATATTCAGCCCGTAATTGTTGTCTGATATTTTGAAAATTACAGAAGCAAACAAAATGACAAACAGTATGACATTCAGAGCAATCATGGGCTACAAACAATGTTCAACTGCTTAAAATGAATAGTTACATGGTTGTACCTTAATACCCGCCCGCGACTGGTAATCAGGCATGAGCAATATCGGTCGCCCACTTGCCACCAGAAATGAGTGTGGGCGAGTAGAAAGTCTTATAATGATCGCCAACACGTCATGATTGTGTACTGCTTGCGAAATGCATGGCGCTTCTAAGAAGGAGAGTAAAAAGCCATTCGTTGTTGGTATGGACAAATTTAAGCTAAAAAACATACGTGCACACGAAACATCAAAGTCTCACCAACAAAACACCAAACAAGTCGCGTAAGGCGAAAATACAATATTTAGTCAAGTAGCTGTCGAACTCACAGAATGAAACTGAGCGCAATGCCATTTTTCAGCAAGACCGTATACTCGTAGCATCGTCAGTCCACCGCTCATGGCAAAGGCAGTGAAATTGACAAGAAGAGCGGGGTAGTAGTTGCGCTAAGAAGGATAGCACGCTTTTCTGTACCTCTCTTCGTTTTAACTTTCTGAGCGTGTTTTTAATCCAAACATATCATATCTATATGTTTTTGGAATCAGGAACCGACAAGGAATACGATGAAAGTGTTTTTAAATTGATTTCGACAATTTAATTTTGATAATAATATTTATATATTTAAATTTCAGAGCTTGTTTTTAATCCGAATATAACATATTTATATGTTTTTGGAATCAGCAAATGATGGAGAATAAGATAAACGTAAATGTGGATCGTTTTATAAATTTTTATTTTTTTTTACAATTTTCAGATTTTTAATGACCAAAGTAATCAATTAATTTTTAAGCCACCAAGCTGAAATGCAATACCGAAGTCCGGGCTTCGTCGAAGATTACTTGACCAAAATTTCAACCAATTTGGTTGAAAAATGAGGGCGTGACAGTGCCGCCTCAACTTTCACGAAAAGCCGGATATGACGTCATCAAAGACATTTATCAAAAAAATGAAAAAAACGTTCGGGGATTTCATACCCAGGAACTTTCATGTCAAATTTCATAAAGATCGGTCCAGTAGTCTGAATCGCTCTACACACACACACACGCACACACGCACACACGCACACACACACGCACATACACCACGACCCTCGTTTCGATTCCCCATCGATGTTAAAATATTTAGTCAAAACTTGACTAAATATAAAAATGGGTAACCTCAAACAAAAAAGTCGAAGACACCGAGGGGAGGACACGCTATGCACCAGCTAACACAAGACCAGCATGCTCATGTCACTCAACTGCTGATGCGATCTGTACAAGCGCTTGCAAAGACCTGCTCGCCTTTCACCACGTTTGAATGAATGGAATCGTTTTGTTCTTTGGTAACTTATTTTTGTGGGCGAGTCAATTACAAAATTAACTAGCCCACAAGGCGAGTGAAAATTTTGGAACTTGCTCATGCCTGTGGGTCTATGGTATCA
Organism: Littorina saxatilis; assembly: GCF_037325665.1. Lineage (NCBI taxonomy): Eukaryota > Metazoa > Mollusca > Gastropoda > Littorinimorpha > Littorinidae > Littorina > Littorina saxatilis. The sequence goes on along the minus strand of NW_027126129.1, from coordinate 53,641 downwards.
TTTTCCGAGCGACGATTGTAGGTTGTGAAGCACGTTGTCGTCTACGACTGCTAAAATTATATGTGATCGGAGCTCCAGTTCGAACTGATCGGGAAATTCTTTTAGGTGACCATAAACCAATCAGAATGACCACAACCGGATTTCGGGGTTATCAGGACTTTCCGTTGACACGATTTTAACCAATCAGAATTGTCGACGCAGCACACGTGTCTCAGCAGCCTAGGCAGAGCTGTAAACATGTGGAAATACTTGGACAACTGCCAGCCCCCAAAGAAAAAAGCCAAACCAGAGGGAACGGAGTCCGAGAGACTGAAAAAGTATGACTCCTGACAGAAGAAGCGTACCTTCGAGGCAGACTGGACAAAATCTGACTCTGGTTAGCAGAGAGACTGGCTAAACTATGATCAAGAGAGAGAAAAAACGTCATGTTGTGTACTCAGGGGTGTCGTTTGGGTCGGCCCTTCGGTGAATAGCCGATTTTTTTTTTTACTTTGGCCGAAACGTTCATGTCCCTATTGGCCAAATGTCCGAAGAGTATTCGTCTAAATCGGCCAAAGTGTGTCCAGTGTTTTTGTATTGGTCAGGCTTTGATTGCTAAAACTGCTGCCGATGTACTTATAGTCAACTGACGGACGTTTATTTCCTTCGCGAATACCAAAAACAAAACATCAATGTTTTGAACGGAAGCCATTGCCATTGCTAAAACATATTGATGCCAGAATGGTTTCCCTTGTTCATGTGTATGCGTTCGCCGGTTCGCGTTAGTTTATCAGTCAGTCAGTGCTTTCGATTAGGATTTGAACATCATGTCGCAACCAAAAAAGAAAATAAACTAAATTGATCAAGGTTTGCTACTCTTCGCCAAGGTAAGTGATTGCGGACAAAATGACAGGAACACCGCAAATGTGGACAGTATCAGTGTGAGTGGTAGTCAGTAGTAGTAGTAGTGTTGTCGAGTCGATCGAAGCAGACGACATAGCAGACAATAGTCAACGCGAATCGAAATCTGCTGAGCCAGAGAATGAAAAGCGTCCTCCAAATCGTGGGTTCCAAGCAAAATGGCTCACCCTACACGGTCTTTTACCAGTCATGTTTCCCAAGGCTTGTAATAATAATAATAATAATAATAATAATAATAAAGATAGCTTATATAGCGCCGCTTCACAAATGTAACTATGCTCTTAGCGCTGTACATCGAGATATAACAATTTCAATAATATAAATACAAAGATGATATTATCATAATACACATTTACAAATACCACTCACGTACATACATCCTCGTGCACACCACGCGCATACACACTCCCACTCATTAACAAGTGCTTCCATCCCCCTGCCACTGAGATGTTCATATACCCCCCTGGACAAGCTCACACCATGTCCGTCTCCTCTCTAGACTGTACATACACTCAGCAAGAAAAAGAAAGACTAAATGCAAATTTCATACACAACCCTATAGCTCAATCAAAGCTGAAGCAACTATACAAAAAAGACACATTCAAACAACAAATCTAACTTCACCTCTAACAGTCTATAAAGATGGCAAGGACAATTTACAAGGATTCGCGAAAAAGGTGCGTTTTAAGGGAACTGCAGAAAGAGTCCTTAGAAGCAGAATGGCGAACGGAGGAAGGGAGAGAATTCCAGACAATGGCAGCCGCAGAAGCAAACGAGCGATCTCCAAAAGAAGGCAAGCTTCGCTCGAGAGTTTCCAGTTTGCGACTGTCAGCGCGTGAGCGGAGGTTGTAGTCAGAGGGATTGTCATATGTGACGAGCAGTTCCTTGAGGTATTTAGGGCCATCTTCAAATTTGGCAGAGAAACAGATACAAGCTTGCTTGTATCTGATACGAGCGGACACGGGAAGCCAATGAAGGGAACGAAGAAGTGGTGTGACATGATCAAACTTCTTAGAACGATATATCAATTTGGCGGCAGAGTTTTGTACCTTTTGGAGTGACTCGACAAGTTTTTGATCACAGCCATAGAACAGGCTGTTGCAACAGTCTAGTTTGAGCGGCTTGGGGGGTAAGATAGTGGCGGATAGAACTGATTTTCCTTACGTTACTGTACGCAATTGTGCGGATGTTTTGGACGTGCTGGGAAAGGTTGAGGAAGTGGTCGAAGGTAACGCCAAGATTAGTCACAGAAGAGACAAAGTTGACGTCACTATCGCCGACATGAATGCTAGAAGGCAACGAATTTTCAGGGAAAGATCTGTACTGGGACCTGACAAGCATGGATTCAGTTTTCGAGTCGTTTAGCTGTAGTCTGTTAGCCGTCATCCACGCCTTTACAGCAACAACACAGTCTTCCATTTCACTCACAGTGGTATCGATTTGATCAATCTCACTGTCTTTGTACAACTGGTTGTCGTCTGCAAAGGCGTGGTGATCGATAGGATACTGTTTGACGAGGTTAAAGAGGGGGTTCATGTACAAAACAAAAAGAACTGGACCCAACACGAATCCCTGAGGAACACCGAACTGAAGGACTGTGGATTCTGAACTGATGCCGTTTACGACGACTGTTTGAATCCTATCCGAGAGATAGGACTCAAACCAGGACAGTGCAGAACCTGTGATGCCAAATGTTGCCTCAAGGCGGGCTGTCATAATTGAGTGGTCAATGGTGTCGAACGCAGCGGACAAATCGAGAAGCGTGAGAACAGACACTTTACCGTAATTGGAATTTTTTAAAGGTTTGAAAAAGTTTCAGAGAACATGGTGTCCGATGTAAGCTACTCACAAAAAGTTAAGGATCACTTGCACACAAATTCATAACTTTCCAAATAAGAAAGCCAATGCGTTGGTATTTGGCAAGCGTTTAATTCAATGCTTTAGTGATAACGATACAACATTTCCTTCAAGTTTGAGCTATCGTTTGGTCTGTACATTTTATCAAAGTGTGTACGTATCGAAATTTAATTTCACAAAGTCGTTGAAACCACAAGACATGGCATTCAGATGCTCCCAAAAGTTCAGTAATGCGTGTAACCGCCCTGGCTGTTCTGGCACTCGACGCAGCGAGTCCTCATAGAGTTCACCAGGGTGGTGAAGATCCTCTGTGGAAGCGCCTGCCACTCAGCCTGCAGCATCTGGTAGAGGTGCTGGACATCCCTGGGAGGGGGGAGGTTGCTCCTCACTTTGCGATCCAACTCATCCCAGAGGTTCATAATCGGGTTGAGATCGGGACTGCATGCTGGCCACTCCATTCTGTTGACTCCAGACTGCTGCAGGAAGTCGTTGACCACCCTTGCCCTGTGGGGGCGAGCGTTGTCATCCTGATGGACAGCCTGCGGTCCCATCTGCTGCAGTGTAGGCACAGCCAGCGGTCGAAGGATCTCATCCCGGTATCGGAGGCCAGTCAGGTTAGCCTGTACATGAAACAAGGGTGTTCTGTGGTGAAGGCTGAAGGCCCCCCAGACCATTACAGAACCTCCACCAAAGGCCACCTTTTTTTGGACAGTGGTGTCAATGTAGCGTTCCCCTTGGCGCCTCCAGACCCTCAGTCGGTCGTCGTTGTGGTTCAGGGTGAAGCGTGATTCATCACTGAACAGGACCTGGGACCATTGCTGACGTGTCCACCTCACGTGACGTCTTCAGAAGACGCGGTGTGCTGCCCTATGGGCTGGAGTTAAGCGTGACCGTACAGCTGGGCGACGAAAACGGAGGTTAAACCCATGAAGGCGATTCCGTATGGTCTGCTGGCTGATGTTGATGTTAGTAGCCACCCTCCGCTGCCTTCGAATAATGCTGGAAGAGACTGTTTTTGTTTGCAAGGCTAGTCGTTCAATGAGACGATCTTCACGTGTAGTTGTCTTCTTTGGTCGCCCAGGTCTGCGTCTTTCCTGGACCCTCCCAGTGGCTGTGAAACGTTGAATCAGTCTGACAATGACCGAGATGGACACGTGAAGTCGCCTGGCCACTTCTCATTTTGGGACACCATCTTGGAACCATGCAACAGCTCGTCCCCTCTCAAACTCGTTCAATTTTCGTCGTGGAGGCATTGTCAGATAATGCCTTATACTGGTGGTATGTCTTCTCAAAAAGCCAAGCAAGTGACAGCATCTCACACATAAACAGCAGTGCTTGCTCATGCATAATGGTTTTTCCATGTGGCTTGTGCAATGTGTTCGGGATGAACGGTCCAAAACAAGGTCCTTTTTCGCAAGTTTCCGCTTTTTCTTTTGCTACCAAGCTCAGTAGTAGAAAATCCCGTGCAATTTTCCCACTAACACAACATTGCCCACTTACAGCTGAACAAGAATTCATAACACTTTGGTTTGACTGAGAAATAAATAACAGTAGCGAACTGATTTTATTGAGCACCTGTTTTCTCATAGTGATCCTTAACTTTTTGTGAGTAGTGTAGTTAAATTAGCAAAGCTGATGGTTTCAGTTGCAATATGCAACATATAAACCAGGGGCTGATTAGGGGTGTGTGTGTGTGTGTGTGTGTGTGTGTGTGTGTGGGGTGTTACAGGGGTTCCGGACCCTCCCCCCCAAAAAAAAATCTGTCTGTGAATTTAAAAAAAAATCTGTCTGTGAATTAAAAAAAAATTCTCGCTGTAAAGCCGGGGGAAGAGTTAATTGTTTAATTGTCACAGTATGCGACATGTCTTCGAACCATACTATATGATGTCGGGAGCAGATATCAGTGAAGCTAAATTGCCATTATTTAATAATAACATTAAAAGATATAATGAGTGGCTGCTGACACCAGTTGATCATGTTTAAAATCAAGGATAAGCCACAAAGAGACCTCAAATCTTCAGTTTTCTAATTGTTATCATCTCAGCTTCCAGAAAATGTAATATTTGTGGGAGTTGCTGGCCTGTGTAATAAACTATTTGTATATATTTGGGTTGCAAGTATTCTGGGACACCCTGTATAACATAAAGTATTTTAAATGTCCTAACGTTTTCAATCCACATATTTGCAAAGGAGGGAAGTCCTTTCCGCAAAAAGTTTGATTTAAAGTTTTGTTTTCATATTTTTTTTTCATTTGTGGTTCTTTGATATCCTGCATCCCCGGGCCCTGACTGCTAGTCTGTATACATTATATTCACTGTTTTTAACAACCAGCTAACCAGGAAATGATGAGGGGGAATGGGGGTGGGGGGGGGGGTATTGTTCCTTGGCTATTCAACCTCTGGTCTCATTGTTGCAATGCATACGTCGTTACTGGTGTTGGCGTCGATCACTGTCACATTAATCCAAATTAATGCAACACTGTGAGAAGCCAATGGCGTGAACACTATTGAGCGATTACGACGGCACCAGACGAAATCAATAATGTCTCAAAGACCCGACAATGGGTCCCTTCATGATAATAATATTATCTGCATGACTTTGCACTCCCCGTTTTTTTCAGCAAGCACATTAGGGCTTATTGCAGTAATACATAAAAAAATCGTTAACTCGTGGTAGAAAAACGTCACCACTGCCTTTCATTTATAAATAACCAATCAACATGCTTTGAATTGAATTAGCCCACCATCCGGGTTTCTCAGTATCACAAGGGATCCGCCATTTGCATTCAACGCCCAGACCGTATTACCGACAATTGACGAGCGGTGCTGGAGGTCGATAGCTTTGGATCGCAGAGCTGTCTCCTAGGCAACACGTCAATAGTTTTACAGGGAGTCGACAGAACAGTGTTTTTTGTTACCTACTGCAGGTGAGGGAGGGGCGCAGGTTGGCCAGGCAGGGAGAGGAAAGGGGCGGAGCATAAATTAATTATTTCTATGGTGGAGTTATTTTGAGTCTTTATAAAAGCGTATATTGGCTGTGTAAGGAGGTGGGGGGGGGGGGTGGAACCCCCACGCAGAGTCAGTCCTGATGTTCTGAGACATGAATATTCAAAGCAGCCATTCACCGAGGCAACTATTGTGCTGCATGTCAAATGACGCATGTCGCGAGTTTGATGCGTAGAAGTGGGGTAGATTTCTCCTGAGCCCTTTCTACATCGACAACGTAAAAGACCAATTGTGACTTTTTATTAATTGTTTGTTGTGTGTGTTTGTGTAAGTCTGTGCGTACGTGCGTGCATGCGTGCGCGTATATATAATTGAGGTCGCCTCGGATATTGCAACCAAGCCTAATTTATCGACCAGGCTTGCACGCGTCAGTGAATGTTTTTTTTTGAAAATGGGTCGTCTCTATGGTTCCCTCTTTACAATCCTTGCCTGCTGTTGACAACGTTTGTGAGGCTGGATGTTACACCATGTGTACCACGAAGGAATAGAAAAACATAATGTATCATTGACGTGTTTCGCTACACAAATGTTGTTCACGTTCCTGTCGCTGCGGTATAGGATGTTCAAGTTCGGGGGAGGGGGGATCGGAAGGTAGACACGTCTTTTGCCGTATGCTGCTTTCACTAGTTGTTAATAACTATCTCATTAAACTATATAGCTATTCTGATGAACACGTGGGGGGATTCGGGGGCTGTGATTGGATGGTCTCTTCCTATCATCAAAGCATATTGGTGCCGAAGTCGGCCATTTTACTCAATATCCAAAAGCATATTGAGTAAAATGGCATCCAAAAGCATATTGAGTAAAATGGCCGACGCATGGTTCCGGTTTACACATCTGCACCACGCGGCGATGTTTCTATCGACAACAGCATACACTGACAACTTGAAATTCTTCTCGGGAATGTTTTTCAGCTTTACAAACTTGAAATTCTTCTCGGGAATGTTTTTAAGCTTTACAAATGTCGATAGCAAATTTCCAGAAGCTGCAATCTGATTCTAGCAGACGATCTCTCCAATGTTTAACACAAAATCAGCAAACTCTCCTGTCACATAGAACGTCCATTGTATAGTGCAATGTTGAAATGAAGTTACTGGTCTGAAACATTTAGTCGTTTCTTCTGAGACAATCCTTGTTCTCTTATCATCTGCAGATTTACCGCAGTCTTCACCACGCGAATTCCCAACAGAAGTCAGACTTTCGAACATACAATATACGTAGGCAAGCATGATACGTCATGACGTCATATGATTCCTAGCATATTGACGTAATGCTAAACATCCGGTTATCTCGAGTTTTCTCCGTAATACATGTCCGTGGGTTTTTCAATGTTCGGTTATTTCCGTGGCTTCATGCGGAAAGGGAACCGTCGTCTGCACTCAACGACATGGACCATTCTGGTACTTGTTGCTGACAAAAACATGATTTTAACACAGAATTTAATGTCAGAATAGCTATATAATCGCTATTGTGTTTTCATCGTAGCAATAGGGTCCGATATTTAGACTCGAACAAGTATAATGCGACTCGTCTTCGACTCGTCGGCATTATACTTGTCTCGTCTAAATATCGGGCCCTATTGCTACGCTGAAAACACAATAGCTGGTAATAATACATTACGACCGAGCACACACCGACACACACACACACACACACACACACCCACACACACACACACACACACATGCACACACACACACACACACACACCGACACACACACACACACACACACACACACACACATGCACACACACACACACACACACACACACACACATACACGCACACACACACACACACAAATACACGCACACACACACCCACACACACTGTAACACACACCGACGCACGCACGCACGCACTCACGCACGCAAGCACACACACACACACACACACACACACACACACACACACACACACACACACACACACACACACACCGACACACACACACACGCCACAAACGCGTGCGCTGAGCTAGTCTAATGCATATGCCGGAGATGTGCACCTGGGTTTCAATTTCTCGTTTCATTTTTCCTTTCTCAGATAATGAACCTCCCCATTATTGAAACAGACTATACAGTGCAAGGCCAGTACATCACATGCTGTTCATGTATAGCAAGCACGTAATGCCAGGGAAGTTAGCTATTCTCTGTCCCTCTTATCATATAAATGCAGAACATAAAATCAAACACGAAGGTACCGGAAGGTTCCAGAATTAAAGGGAGGTTGCTCAATTATCTGTGGCGGCCTATACCCCAGACGGGGTCACAGGCGTAGGTGAGGTGAGGTGAGGTGCTCAATTATCTGGATCTTTCTTGTCAAGCCACAGGTTGACATTGTAAATAATTAGAAAATAAATTTGAGAAAAAATAAAGAAAAACTGGAATTGATGTACAGACATACACACGAACACACACAAAACAAAAATGTATTATTACAGTGAGAAAAAAAAAGGCTTGAGTGGGGTTTGAACCGGGGTCCTCTGAGTTGTGGGGTGGGCGTTGTTACCACTGGGCCAACGGGACATGTGGTTGTGTAACCTCATATTTTCATTCAGCTTTTTAAACCAGTGTTTCTAGAATGTTCTAGAATGTTCTAGGACAGGAACTTGTCATTACCCAGATTTCTCTTTCTTCCTGCTTTTTCACTTTTCCTCTGGCTGTCTGAGAGGGAGGAGGTCTCCAGCAACTCTCTGTTCTCCTTGGAGGCATCTGTGAAGAAATTATTTTCTTCCCCATGCGGGCACTAATGTATTTCTTGTTTGAAATCGTAGTGAATTTCATTTCTAACTGTTGGGTGAAATTAACGGACAGAGAAGTTTGGGCTGAATTCTTGGACTTGCACAGGTGGACCCTGATGTATGGGACTTGTGAGTATTTCTTTTCTCCTCAGATGGCCATGTTGTAGAATTAATGGATAGTTGTTTGTGTCATTGTCTTGAAATTATCACATTTCTCGTAGGGTTTGGTGAGATAGAGGTGTAGCATACTTCAATTGAGTTCTCTTGTTTGGAAATACCCTGATTTTAACATTTTGAGTGAGAAAGGTTTAGAGGGTGAAACATGGAGGTAACAATATTCAAATATGGCTGACTAGGAAGTCAGACCAAGAAGGAAATGACCTTCAGTAAGAAACATGTTCTCAGATGGTGAAATTAAAATCAAATGTTGGAAATTTGTTTTATTGTGAACTTGTTTTGATTCATTATCTCCAATGAGGTCACGTGTGACATATTTGAATGGTTGTACCAAATTTTGTCTAATTTTTGTTGTGCAACTGGAAAACTTGTAAATGTTGCATAAGAATTGGATTGTTTGGTCTTTGGCAAAATTTTCATATAAATTTTAAGGAACTTCCAGGCTTTTGAACTGTTGTGAACTTAGGGTTAGGGCATTATGTTTTCATTTGTGAATGTGATGTTTACGGAACTTTATGCTAAGCGGAATTTGTATTACTGAATGGGGTTTCGGTATAACACATGTTTAGGCACCTGCAGTGCTGTTGCTAAACTGATGTCGAGGGACGGTGGGCCAACCCAGAGCTAGGCGTGGGCCAACTCTGAGCGAGACGTGGGCCAACTACACGATTAGGGGGCGTCGCCAGATGGGGTTTGCGCCACCAACCATGACTCAGATGTTCTGAACTTGACGTGAATGAACTACAGACTGTTAAGTAAAACATACCCAGTTGGCAATGGACTCTAAAGACTTTTAAGTGTTTGACAACAGTCCGTATAGTGATCCTAACCAGCCAGTTGGATCATAAAGAGTTCTAGACCTCACTCCTGAAGACAGAATAGCTACTTCGTACTTTTTGAGCATTGAACTTCGATGTCATTATTTTATTTCTTTTTTGACCGGAAGGTTGGCCTAGTGGTAAGGCGTCCACCCCGTGATCGTGAGGTCGTGGGTTCGAACCCCGGCCGGGTCATACCTAAGACTTTAAAATTGGCAATCTAGTGGCTGCTCCGCCTGGCGTCTGGCATTATGGGGTTAGTGCTAGGACTGGTTGGTCTGGTGTCAGAATAATGTGACTGGGTGAGACATGAAGCCTGTGCTGCGACTTCTGTCTTGTGTGTGGCGCACGTTATATGTCAAAGCAGCACCGCCCTGATATGGCCCTTCGTGGTCGGCTGGGCGTTAAGCAAGCAAACAAACAAACACATTTCTTTTTTGAAGATGTGACTATTTACAAGACATTTTTGAACTTTGGTCGGCCTAATTAGATAATGGCGTCATCTTAGGTTGGGGTCAACATTTTGTTTTGAGTTTTGGATTTTTGGAAATTGTCATATTATTTTTGAGGGCAAATTGTTTTCCTGTGCTCAATGTGAATCAAGAACCATATTTGGGGCTAATTTTGAGGAAGGGTGAATGACTTCTTCCTGGGTTTTGATATCATCATCTGAGCATCAATAGGAAACCCCCCCAGCTAGACAGGGGAAAAGTCAACTGTATTGCGTTTTGGTTTTTCCAAACTATACGGTTTGTTTTCTTGTGTTTCAGATCGTCCTTGTTGTACTCTATGTTTGTGGAAGGTAACGGTGGTAAATGTGTAGTGACGTCCTGTTTGTTTGTCTGAACGTAATACATTTCTTGTTTATCTTTTAAAACATTGTGTTAGAAAATACATTTTTTTAGTACTGGGCGAATGACTGAGTGATTGTGTGTGTGTGTATTGAAATCGACCAATATCAATCCAGTCTATCACTTTAAACAAAAAGAATCCCAGGACCAGTGGCTGCGATCGATTGGGATCCCAGTTTTTGGCCCTGACATTTCTCAAAAGAAGAGGCAATTTATTCCATAAAAGCAATGTTTGCAGAAATTGAATTGATGGTGACAGTCTGAGTGGGGAGCAAATTTCTACAATGCTTATAAGATCATACAGTATTTTAAATGTCCTAAAGTTTTCAATTAACACATTTGCAAGAGAGGTAACTCGTTTCCGCAAAAAAAATGATTTACAGTTTTTCTGTCATATTTGTCTTTTATTCGTGGGTCTTTGATAATTATGCTATATTCCCGGGCGAAGCCGTGCCCTGACTGCTAATATGTATACATTATATTCACTGCTTTTAACAACCCACCGTAACCAGGAAGTGATAGGGACGTATGGGGGGGGGGGGGGGGAGGGCTTTGTTCCTTGGCTATTCAACCTCTGGTCCCAATGCTGCAATCGATATGTCGTTACCTTTGATGTCGATCACTGTCACATAAAACCAAATTTATGCCACACAGTGAAAAGCCAATGGCGTGATCACTTACACGTTTTCGATTCCGATTGTTCTTGCCTTGAAATAATAATTTGGAAACCATTGATTTACTGAACTGATGCAGTCGTATTTCAGTGTAGTCTGCTACGTATATATTCC
>NW_027126129.1:35000-37500 GCF_037325665.1 Littorina saxatilis | reverse complement strand
GGCAAAAATTTTCGGTGACAATAAACAGCCTTGTTTCAGACCGATTGGTGATCCAAAGAACTCTGTATAGTCCTGACCAGCTCTGACGCAGCAGAGAACATTTTCATACATGCTCTTTAAAATTTTAAGCATTTTTCTAGACAATCCTTTCCGGCATAAGCATGCCCATAGCTTGTTTCTATTAATAGAATCGAATGCCCGACGGTAATCTATGAAAGCAACAAAAACCTTTTTATTTTGCGCTAAACTTTTCTGGATTATAGTGTAAAGTGAGAAAATGTGATCAACAGTCGAGTATCCGGCTCTAAAGCCTGCTTGTTCTTCTACAATTTGTTCAGTTTCTTCCATCCACTGCGTCAGCCGCTTGTTCAAAATGTGCGTGAATATTTTACTGACAACACTAACAAGAGAAACACCTCTATAATTTCCCGAATCGTCTGTGTCCCCTTTTTTGAAAATAGGCACAATGATGGACTTGGACCAGAATTCCGGGAAATACCCCGTTTCAAGAAGAGCATTGAGGTAGTCATGTAAAAAAGGCATTACATTAATAGTCTTTATTACTTCAGCAGGTATTCCGTCCCAACCACTAGCTTTGTTTCGTTTGAGGTGTCCTATAGCATCCTTAATTTCTTCAGAAACAATAGGTCTGTCTGTTATGTGACAATAGTCTGTCGGCTCTGCATTTATAATTATATCTTCTTGGTCGCTTTGGTTTTCATCATTCGCGTTTAACAGAGTTTCAAAATGTTCCTGCCATTGGTCTAAACTAATGTTAGCTTTAGGTTGGGATTTTCTCAACATTGTGCGTACAGTACTCCAGAATTGGAGACCATCACCAGAAGAATCGACTAAAGCATTAACTTGTCTTTTTTTGAAGCACTCCTTTTTTTCCTTCAGTAATTCTTTATATTCTTTCCTATAATGACAATATACTAACCTATTCAAATCCGTTTTCGCTTTTCTATACTCTCTCAAAGCTCCTCTTGCTCCAGTTTTTTTCAACCTACAATCATTATCAAACCAAGATGGGTCTTTATAAGAATCAAATGGCCTAATGACCCTTGTCATACACTGGGACACGCGAGACAAATAGCAGGTAAACGCTTCAATTGCATTATTCAAATTAGCAGAATTAAGTGATGTCCTCGCTTGGTTAAGTAGGGATACAGCCTCGTCAGATTCCGCTGCCTCCATCAGCAAGGTTCTCTTGTCTTCCTGCCAGACGATTTTCGTTGTCTGCTTTTGTCGCGCCTGCCCCGGTGTCTGCACTGGCCCCGGCTTGCTCGATATGTTGAGTTCCACCGGTAAGTGCTGTGACAAGATTTCTTGGCCAACGGTCAGGTGGAGATTCAACTGTAACAATTCATGAGAACACAGAAAATAATCAATTACACTGCTTCCAGTAGGGGAAATGTATGTAAATTTACCCTCTCTATCCCCGTTACAAAAACCATTCAAAATCGCCAAGTCGAAAATTTCACAAAAGGTTAACAAATAACTTCCAAACTGGTTCGGGGTTTTATCCTCGGACTGTCTTTGAGGGCCGGTTTCAATGGTGTTGTTTTCCCAAGGGCGACTATCCGGTTCTACATCTGATAAGTATGGATTCGCATCACCCACCCTACTGTTCAAATCCCCGCATACAATAAAGTGCACATCTTTATATTCCTGTATCATATTTGATACACAAGTATCCACCGTAATAATGTCACAATTAATCTCTGCTTGTTGATACCACTTCGAGTTCTGTGGGTGCACGTATGTAAAGATAATTACCACATCAGATAACGTGTTCAGTAATTTCTTCGAAAATTTGCAGCATACTATGTTAGGCAGCTGAGTATCAATGTGCATAAAGTGTACAGACAAATGTTTCTTTATGAGTACAACTACACCACCAGACTTTCGACCAAGTCCTATCTGGTGTGCTGGTGCACAAAAACAGTTATATCCAGTGAAAACATCATTTAGAAAAGAAATAGTGTCCACAAATGTTTCCACTAAACAAATAATGTCAAAATTGCATACGTAACTTATAAACCCTGGTTCCCCGAGGCGAGCACACAGTCCCCCCACGTTCCAGGTTATCATTCGTAGCTCGACTGCTGCTGGTGTTGTCGTCGTGGCGACGTCGTCGACATCATTCAGCCGGCCACTTCCCTATCTGCCACCTCTGCTGTGTTGCCCACCGCGAAGAGGGCTAGCCCGTCCTCTGGCCGGTCGTCTGTTTGGCGGCCCCTGGTTGTGTGCGTCAGTCTCCTGTCGTTCCCTGTTCGGTGGTGTGGTTCCTCGCCCGAACCCACGCAGCGAGAACATGCTGCTGTTGACGTCGTTGCCCTGGCCATCTTCTCAGTGCATGTTGTTGTCGTGGTTGGTGGGGGTCATGTTGAGAGACGAACAGCCTTGTCATCGGTCGCGTGCTCTGCTGTGTCAGTGGCGAGGTTCTCAGTGGCGAAGCTCTCAGTGGTGTGACAGAGTCAACGCCCCCATGTCGCTC
>NW_027126129.1:0-30000 GCF_037325665.1 Littorina saxatilis | reverse complement strand
ACGATTTTTTAACGGCCTTTAAATCATTGGTGATGTCATCATAACCCAGTCGTTGTAGTTGTCGTCGTAGTTGTTGGTGTTGTTGTTGTCATGTTCGTTGTCGTGATTGTTGTTGTTCTCGTGTTGTTGTTTTTGTTGTTGTTGTTGTTGTTGTTGTTGTTGTTGTTGTTGTTGTTGTTGTTGTTGTTGTCGTCGTCGTCGTCGATGTCATTTGTTGTTGTTGTTGTTATCGTCGTCATCGTCGTCATCGTCGTCGTTGTCAGAGGTTATTTCTAAAGATTTCATTGATAGTCTTTGTTCTCGTCACCAAGACTTGCTAAGAACAAGCTTGGAACAGCAAGAGTTCCAAGAACAAGATTAGAACAACTCATTACATCATTACCAGTACGTCATTTGTATTTAGAACACACTTTAGAAAAAAACTCTTCAGCTACAAACCAGTCACCCTCACATGTCGGAGGTGTTTGTCTAAACCACTTACTGAAATGTTTTGAGGTTTAATGACCATACACATGTTGAACCGGTGAGTGTCTTCCGCTGCTTAATTCGCAAATAACTATTTTATTAAAGTCCGCTTGAAACGCTCAAAGATGAAATTCCATGTTAAAAAGTGACAAAAGTTTCACATTTTCCCGTTGTAACAGCTTCCGATGATATTATATGAAAATTCTGATCCTCTGAGAGGATTCCCCGAAACAAAATCAGTTTGTACGCCTAATTTTAATAGAATTGTCCAAACAGTGTCGCTAATATTGTGCTAAAAGATGAATTCTAGAACAATGTTCACAGACAGACACCACTTGGCAAAAAAATTTTCAGTGCTGGGAGATGAAAAAAAAAACTACCTCGCTACGCGCGGGCTTCGCCCGCGCTCCGCTTGGATAATATACACACAACTAAGTGCCATTCAACAAGCACACAGTGAGCCTACCAAGACAGGTAGATTTAGCATTATGTAGGCATGCAGCAGTCAATATTTCAGAGTAATAAAATAATTATAATTAACAAAGCTAGCTACAATACCGGCAGCGTAACTTATGAAGACCTCAGTATGTGTTTCCTGAGGGAGGTTTTGAATGCGTTCAATGAACGGCACGTTTGTACATTCGAAGGAAGAGAGTTCCACAGTGAAGGTCCCACAAAAGCAAAGCTAGTTTTGTATAGATCTATGCGAGTCCTTGGTAATATATATATAGATTTGTTTGACACATAGCGCTCGGAAGCTTTAGTCAAGAATGCATTTAGGTATGGTGGGGCCAGCTCATTGAGCGCCTTGTACATTAGAATTAAGATGTTGTAATCAAGCTGCTGTTGAAGTGGAAGAATATTGGCTACCTTCAACTTTTCTGACGTGGACAGATAAGGATTGGTTACAATAAGCTTAGCACCTCTTATATTTTCACTGGCACCGCACCATACAGTGGAGGCATAATTAATATATGCTAGACAGTGTGTCACGTAAAACATTTTCAGTCCCTCCTTGTCTACAAAGGGTTTTAGTTTATATAAGAGATGGAGATTGCTTGACAGCATTTTACAGATATTCTTAACGTGTATGTTCCACCTAAGCTCCTGGTCAACTTCAATTCCTAGTACTCTGTGTGATGAAACCTGTTCTATAGGATCTGAGTGCAGTTTTAAGTTGAGGAGAAGGGGCGCTCTCTGATGTTTCTGTCTAGATGTGACTACCATACTGCTGGATTTTTTGGGATGCAGGGTCATTTTGTTGTTACTACACCACTGTTCAACGTCGTTGATTCCCTGCTGAAGGTCAGCCTCCACTTGAACTATTTTTTTGGACGATGAGTGAAGAGAGCTATCATCAGCAAAAAGCTCACAAGATACATTTTTATTCGTAATATGCAAAGGTAGGTCGTTTATGAAGATACTAAATAAAAGTGGGCCAAGAATGGACCCCTGAGGAACTCCGCAATTTAGAACACCATCTTGTGAATATTGACCATTTAGATATACCCGCTGGGATCTGTTCGTGATGAACGATGCAAGCAACTTAACTGTATCACTGTTGTTTATATAAAACTTTAGTTTAGTTATGAGAATATTGTGATCGACTGTTTCAAACGCTTTCCTCAGATCGAGGAAAACTGCACCAACTAATTTGGAATCGTTGATAGCCGACAGCCAGGTGTCACAGAGACGGACAAGAGCCGTGGAACAAGAATGAAACTTACGAAAACCAGATTGGAATTGGTAAAAAAGATCGTGGCTTTCCATGTGATGGATTACATGTTTATGGATATGCATCTCAAGAGGCTTAGAGAGCACCGATAGAACAGAGATAGGACGAAGGTTGTTGATGTCGCTAGAATCCGACGTCTTAGGAATAGGAATAACTTTAGCACATTTCCACTCCAGAGGGAAGACCTTTGTTTTAATACATAGATTGTACAAGAACGTCAGGGACTCTACTATATACGGAAGTGAAAGTTTTAGAAAAAAGGTACTAATAGTGTCTACGCCCACGGACTTTTTATTCTTGAGGTCAGATATATATTTCCCTACTTCATGAACTGCCAGTGCAGGGATAGGGCTCTGGTCAGCAGACCGCAGCCGGTCACTACAGAAACTCTCAAGGAGAGGGTTAGAGCACTCGTTTTGTGTGGCTATAGAATTAGATTGGGTAAGGAGGGACGCGGCGGACAAGAAGTGGTTGTTAAGCGTGTCTGGCGATGCCACGACCGAGGGCGCTAAAGACGGCTTACGCTGCTTATGCGTAACCTCGTTCATGGCACGCCAGAGGTGCGCTGTATCACAATTATTCGAAATCATCTGTTCGAAATACCTACGTTTCGAATTTTTCACTAAAACACTGATTTTGTTCCTCTGAAGTTTGTATTCGTTAGTGTTTTTGTCCTTCTTAAGCGTGTCCCTAATTTTCATAGCCTCCATTATATCAGCTGTAATCCACCCAGGCTGCGCCTTTTGTTTAACTCTCCTCCTTCGAATGGGGGCATGCTTGTCCACAATAGGCATAAACAAGCTTTGCCACAAGGATAAGGCATCGTCAGAATTATCACAATTATGTACAGGAGAAAAGTTGACATGACTCAAATCATATAAAAAGGAAGTTTCATTAAAGTTCTTAGTTGAGCGGTACTCAAAGGTGGTATGCTCGCCCTTGGCACGCTTCCGTGGTCTCCATGACAACGTGCACATGATGGGACTGTGGTCACTGAGACTGACATCAGAGAGCCGGACGTTAGACACCCTGTTTACATTATTGGTATAGATATGATCTAGTAGGGTGGAGGAGGTGGGAGTAACTCGCGTAGGCTGCTGCACCAGTTGTTGCAGTCCAAATAAATTGCAAGTTGACTCCCAGGATGTGTGTGTTTTAAAAAGATCAATGTTGAAATCCCCTAAAAGAATATAGTCAGATTTTGGATTTGCCGCAGTGACCAAGTCCATCATGTGCACAAAGTCATCATACCAGGCATAATTATAAGAGGGATTTCTGTACAAGATACAGATAAGTATGGTAGAGTCTTTAGCACTACGCTTTAGCTGAACCCACATGCTCTCCACTCCCCCGGTCTCTAGATCCGGGCGCCGCGTGACATAAGGCAATACGTCATTGTGAACATAGATGCCGAGGCCCGTCTGGGGAGAACGAGTGGCGTCCTTTCGAAGAAAAGTATAATTGGGAATGGAAAGTTCGGAATCAGATTGCAAATTTAAGCGGGTTTCCGTGAGACCAAGGAGGTGGAGGCGCGGGGGTCCGCTAAGAAGAGAGAAGATGTCATGCAACTTGTTGCCTAGGTGATACACATTAACATGACCGACACGTATGCCCGAGGAAGAATTAGCAAAATCTCTCATAGGTTATAAAACAACGCAAAATTGAAATTAAAAAGCACTATTAAACGAAAGGGGATAAGCACAAGAAACGGTGTAGGTAACACGAAACAATACCTAACAAATGTAAGAACAAAAGTCAAATAGAAAACAAGTGAAGACAAAACGGAAAAGCAAACAAGACTCAAACAGCCAGACGCTTTTGCCAAAGAAAATGAATCAGATGCACATGGGATCAAAATAAACCAAAACACGCAGCGCAGTTCATCAAAAAATTAATCGTCACACCGACTAAAGTCTTGGCACCACAATGGTGTGTTAACACGAGTGCAGCAGAAGCCACTCGAAAGCGTCACTAGCGCACTCAAGTCACGTTCAAACGAAGCGTGACACGCAAATGTCCGGGTTAAAACAACAACAGCAGCAATAAAGGAAACCACGCTGCAATATATGCTGTCACGGGTGGTAGGTACCACACAATTAAAAACTATCTCACCGAGAAGAAGAGAGCAAAACAATAATCGAGGTTTGAGGAAGATACGATCCGGAATTGTTCAGAAAGTCAAATACAGTGAATCATCAGTTCATGGCAGATTTTGGGGGCATGCATCACTGTCACATATACCCTTTTACGCACACACACATACACTCACACCCCTACACACACATGCATAAGCACACGCACACACACACACACACACGTGTATCGTTAATGCATATTGTAGCTTCCCATGTAAGGTGACGGCCAGCCGGCCCCAGAAGGGGGTGGAGGGCGACCGAAGAGCCACGGATACATGTGTGGGAAATTAAAGGGATTATACCCCTGAGGCATGAAAGGATGAAGGTGGTTGAATGGCGGGAATTGTGGTGCCGATGACTGCTTATGATAGCTAGCCGTGTCAGCCTCGACACTTGAGTAGTTAAGTTCCGGCCCTGATCGCGCAGCGTGCCTATCGGCCTGGTCTCTATGCGTGTCATTGGCCACACTCGGCGCCTTATCCTCATTGCCCTTGGTCTTATCACCATGGGAGACCATGTCAGCGTAACTACGCCTGGGTGGCTGTTCGTGCGTAACATTAACACTGGCATCTCCGTCAGTATTGGCCTTAGTTTTAGCACTCTTGTCCTTGCCGAATAAGAAAGCCTTGACCTCTCTGAGGTAAAGTCCTAGACCCCTCCTGGATCAGGCTAGGGTCAACCTTCCCCTCGTTGTTAGTAGACCAAACAGCGTCCTGAGGGAGGAAGGTTGTACCGTTATTCTTGCACAGATTAGCTAGTCGCTGGTTCATTTTTCGAACGTGTAGCACTACCTTGGAGATGTTGGTCGTGGTATCCAACTTGTTGAAGGTATCTGCGACGTCCGCTACTTTAGCACCCCTGAGCGTTCTGACCTGCACCTCGCCACCACGATGTAGTCGTTTGGAGTTGACGTTCTTCATGTTCGAGTCTCCGATGATGAGTGTGGTGGCGGAGGGAGGCAGCTTCAGGGGGTGCGTAGTGCGGACAGACTTGAAGTCAGCCTCTGCGGTGGTGTTGTCGCCTGCAGCCTGCGATGACCCTTCAGCCGTAGACCCAGAGTGCCGGTCACGGGGAGGAGAGGGTGGGGAGAAACAGGGTGTTGGGGGGTGGGTGGGATGTGTTGGGAACCGGGATCGGAGGGATTAGAGGTGGGTGCGGGAATAACGGTAGACAGATGAGCACTGCTGTCTTGGGCATTACGACCAATGCCATTATCAGCAGGGATCTGGGTCTGGTTGGAGGCTGGGTCACACGCAAGGCAGGACTTTTTGGCGGTGACGGTGGTGGTCTTTAGGTTTTTCACCTTCGACTTCTGCTCCAGGCTCTGGTATTGTCTTTGGAGGGTTGTAATCTGCTCCCTCTGCACCAGAACTGTCCGCTCCAGATCTTGGACAGCCCGGTCCCTCTCCTGGTTGAGCACGAACTGCTTACTCTGAGCTTGGACCTTGTAGTCTTCGAGGTTTTCGCTCAGTTTCAGCAGCCGAGCCTCGAAGTCTTCGCTCAGTTTCAGCAGCTGAGCCTCGAAGTCCCTGCTCAGTTTCAGCAGCCGAGCCTCGAAGTCCCTGCTCAGTTTCAGCAGCTGAGCCTAGAGGGCGGCGGTGATGGTGTTGTTGTCGATGCTGTCCGTCTGAACAGAGACATGGTGGGGCTCCACCTCCTACTGACCGTCTGCGTTGTTAGACAGCCCTTCTTCTGGTGCTGCACCGACGTCAGTGTGCTCTGCTCCGTCGTCAGCAACCTCCACAGCCGCAGCATCTGGCACCTGCACTGTAGCACTGACCTCCGGGGTCGGGGACTCGGGCTGTACAGGGACAGCAGTGTCAGCTGCATCAGGGGAGGTACCGACGTCAGTGTGCTCTGCTCCGTCGTCAGCAACCTCCACAGCCGCAGCATCTGGCACCTGCACTGTAGCACTGACCTCCGGGGTCGGGGACTCGGGCTGTACAGGGACAGCAGTGTCAGCTGCATCAGGGGAGGTACCGTTGGAAGCGGTGGGTATGGGTGGGGGGGAGGGAGGGTCAACAGCTGGTGGACTGGCGACCTTAGCGTGTGTATCGCCCCCAGCTGTTGGGGTTTGGAGAGTGGGGTTGTTGTCCTCAGCAGGGGATGGGAGATTGGGATCTGAGGTTACGTCAGTCACCTCAGGGATGGAGGCAGTGCTAAGCGCGGTGGCACCAGACACATCAGCGTGGCGATCCGGTTTCGCGCCGTTATCCTGCTGCTCCTCCCTGGCTGCCCACTCGATGGCCAGTGGTGTAGAGGCGGACAGAAGTTGTGCGTTGTCGCTGCTGCTTCCGTTGACGCTTGCCGCATCATCTTGAATGTTGTCGCAGCAAGGGGGAAGAGTCAGGGTCTGCTGTGCGTCTTCCCAGGCGGTCTTCACCTCTTGCTTTGACGGACGATGATCGGCAAGAAGGAGGACGACTCCCTGCAGGTTGTCAAAGTCTGACATGACCCAGTCGTTGCATTCGCCCCCTTGCACCAGCACGTTGCTCTGTTTGTAGTACAGGGTGAGAACTAGGGCTTGTTTGTTCTCCCCGTTTTCCTTCCGGTGGAACAGGCGGACCGTTGTCTGGATCACTTCGGCAGGTAGCGGACGCACATCTACTTTGGTGTCATTGTATTTTATCTGCCCCTCTGGCAGGGGCGTGATACTGGATTTGGTATCTGGTTTTGTCCAGTCTTGCCATGTGCAGGTATATCCATGGCATGGCAGGCTTACCATGTACCTGTAACGGATTACCGCCACCCACACGTAGAAAATGTCAGCCTGGGGGCGGAATGTGACCTGGATTGGGGAAAGGGTCGGAATAACCTCGGCGAGCTCGCGACCTTGCTCGCGGCTCTGAAGCCTCGTCAGCGTCATTATGTCATTGGTGCATCTTCCTCCAGCCGGCACGTGTTTACACAACACGCGTCATAGTTGAAGAGACTGGGCTGATCGGCTTTAGGTAAGCCTTTGGACAAGCCCGGCCTTTGTGATGGGTAACACTCGTAAGATGCAATCTCAAGTGCCAGGTGTGACGCCGGACAGTCTGTGGAGCGTGGCTTAAGCCTCTCAGCAAGCACTCAACGACGACACGACGCCGGATAGCTCCGTGGGGATGGCAGCTAGGCTAATTTGCGGGTCGCTGACCAGCACTGTGGTAGTGATAGTGAGTCACAAGAATCAGTGGGGTGAGAAAACTGCAACACTTACTGTGACATACTTTATTTTTACAGTCCACAGTTTGTTCTTCGAATGTATATGTAGTACATCACCACCTTTACATTTACAGAGAGAGAAAGAAAGAGAGAGAGAGAGAGAAAGAGAGAGAGAGAGAAAGAAAGAGAGAGAGAGAGATTTGCATCTCAATCAGGTGCTGGCTGCGGTACGGGTTTGTGTTAGTGAGACAACAATATTCTCCCCTTTCTTTCTCTTATATAACCGTGATGTAGTCTTACCATTGGATAACATTCTCAACCTAGAAGAAAGCACTTGGGAGAAGAACCTCACCAAATAGCACTTGAAAACCAGCACAAGACGTTCACTCTGGTGCAGAAAAGAATGACTAAGGCTAAGAAAAGGCAAAACAAGTATGCCAACAAAAACAGAAAAGCCACTGTATTCAAAATAGGAGACCCAGTCTACTACAAATTCCACCAGAGAAAGAGCAAGTGAACAAAAGTCACCCGTGACGTACATAATCCGAAATCAGTTAGATGGCACCACGGTTAAAGCACATGCAGATCACCTCCGTTTGGCCGATATAGATGCCTGGGAAATACCTAAGGATAGGTTGGGGTATGCGGTCCGGAAAGCAGCATATGTCGTGCCACCGGACTCGTCAAGTGATGAGTCCATAGACGGCAACGATGAAATGGTCAAACAAGGGGAAGCGATGGACAAGGTTGTCAGAAGAGCCAGGCGGGAACGGGAAAATTCATCTGATGAAGATGAAATTCCGCTAGCTGAGTTAGCTAGGAAGTTGAGAAATCAACCACAGGACGCTGAGGCGGACATATAATCGAGGGTATACTTCCTCACCACATGCTGGTGAAGAGGAGGGGAAACTAGAAAAAGTGATTAAATTACATATTCTTACCCCAATCACATATAGCATTTGACTACGTCTGAGATGCTAGGTACTGAAAACGCTTACCCATCCAACACAACAAGGGGAAGCAAACCCATCACCAAAAAGGCAAACGTAGCCATGGTAACGAGAGGGTATCCCGGGAGTTACCTCCCCTCTAGTGGATACCACGTCACTTCCTACCACGACACGTGGCACTCCTATCATACGACCTTTCAACGTCCTAGAGAGAGGGTGTCCTGAATTTTTCGCTGCAAGTGGCTATCTTGGTGAGAGTTCTCACCTGCCGGCCACGTTTTACCTGTCTTTCTCCTGTGCGGGCTCCAGTTGGTGAGCCGTTCTTGTTTTGGTTTGTTGTTTGCAAACGTCCTTGCTGTGTTGTTACTGATAGTTCGTCCGTGGGACTTGTGTTATCAGTAGCTGTTGCGTGCCGCCATTTGTATTTTCGTTAGCTTTGCTGATGTTTATTGTTTTGGCATGTACCGGTGCTTGTCTGCTCAGGTAGTTGCAAGCTCGGTAGTTGTGTTCGTTGCACGTTCTTTGTTTTGTTTGTTTACTGAGTTTTCTGTCCGTTTTGAACGTACGTTTTTCAGTAAATTTTTGTCTTGCTTTGTTCGTTTTGGTTAGTCAGCATGGCTGACTCAGACGAGCGAAAGGGGTTAAGGCCGACGTTAGGGGTAATGTAACTAGCCCAAGTCGTCCTCTGCTTAGCTGGGTGTTGGGGCTTCGTACGAAGCCCTCAACACTGTTTTATCGGGACTTTTTTCTCCTCCGAGTTCGACTACTGCTGTACGTCTCGCTCGGCCGTTGTTTCGCCGCCTTCTTCTTTGTTGGCTCCGGATTAGGGGGCTCTTGGTCCTCTTTGCTATATATCTCTTGTTTCAGATATCCGATACGTTGGCCAGCGGGAGGCAGCGCTCTTCCGTTTTCCTTCAGCTCTGCTCCGCCTTCTTCCGTTGAGGTTGGCAGTCCCTTGCTTTGCGGGCTGTGGCTTCCGGTTCTGGAGTGCAGCTTCCTGCCTCTGCCGTTTCCACCTTCTGCGCAGGCCATTCAAGTAAGTTGACCTGGTCCCACAGCCCTCGTGAGGCGTCGGGACACTCCCTGCCGGGAGACAGGTCAATTGGGCAGAGTCACTCTCTGCATTCTACTGGTGACTCGTCCTCCCGTTTCGGCTTTGGACGTTGGTAACCAGTCTGAGCTTTATGCTAGCGTCAGTCCCAGCCAGAATGTCTGGGGCTTTGATGCTCAGCAGCAGCTTCCGTTTACGGTCGCGGCATTTCCGGCTTCGGCCGGAAGCACAGGTCCTTCTCTCACTTCCCGCTCAGCTTGTGTGGTGAGGGTATGGATCACAGACTGGCCTCCGGGCTTTATGGCTTCCGGCCTCAGTCTATGCAGTCTTCGTTTCCGCTATCGGCGGTTTTGGCGGCTGCGTCTTTCCGGTTTCGACCGGAAGTATAGGTCCTTCTCTCACTTCCCGCTCAGCTTGTGTGGTGAGGGTATGGATCACAGACTGGCCTCCGGGCTTTATGGCTTCCGTCCTCAGTCTATGCAGTCTTCGTTTCCGCTATCGGCGGTTTCGGCGGCTGCGTTTTTTCCGGTTTCGACCGGAAGTATAGGTCCTTCTCTCACTTCTCGCTCTGTTTGCGGTGAGTTTATGGACCACAGACTGGCCTCCGGCCTTTTTGGCTTCCGGCCTCAGTCTATGCAGTCGTCGTTTCCGCTCTTGTGGTTCCGGCGGCTGCGTTTTCGGTTTCGGCCGGAATTATAGGTCCACCTACACACGTACGCTGCAGCTGCTGTGTATGGCGGGACCGTAGACTGGCCTCCGGGCATGATGGCTTCCAGCCTCAGTCTTTGCAGTCTTTGTTTCCGCGGTGGCGGTTTCGGCGGCTGCGTTTTCGGGTGGTTTGCGGCCAGTTGACAAGAACTCCTGTTGCAGGTTCGGACTTTGTTGACTGGCAACGGCGGCCGTTCCCGGTTTCGGCCGGGATAAACGGTTCCGGTTTCGGCCGGAAGCATAGGTCCACCTACACACGTACGCTGTAGCGGCGGTGTACGGGGGATCGCAGACTGGCCTTCGGGCTTTATGGCTTCCGGCCTCAGTCTATGCAGTCTTCGTTTCCGCGGTGGCGGTCTCGGCGGCTGCGTTTTCGGTTTTGACTGAAAGCATAGGTCCACCTACACAGGTTCGCTTTGACGCTCGGTTTTGGGTGGACCACACACTGGCCTTCGGGCTTTTTGGCTTTGGCCTCAGTCTCTGCAGTCTTCGTTCCGTTGTGACGGTTACGTCGGCTGCTAGCCGGCTTCGGCCGGGTTTGCTGTTCTTCTTCTTGGCAATTCCTTTGGATGGCAGGGAGAAGGCAACAGTGTCTGGCAATAGGCCCTCCTTCACTTGTACGCCCCGTCGTTGGTGGTAGGATTGGCCGCAGACTGGCCTCCTGGCTTTAGGGCTTCCTGCCTCAGCCTACGCAGCCTTGGTTTCCGCTTTCTGTGGTTTCGGCGGCGGCGTTTCCGGCTTCGGTCGGGTATGCTGTTCCTCTTTCTGTCACTTCCGGTGGGACGTCAGAGAGGGAACAATAGCAGTCGGCTTTCAGCACTCTGTGCTTTGGTCAGGTCAGTCGGTGCTTCGCCCGGAGGGCGTTGCACGGCCTCTTGCCCGGGCCTGCGGTCGGAGGGGTGGTCTACTTACCCTTTTCTTCATGGTCAAGGGATGAGTGAGGTCCTTTTCTGGGTTACGGTTTTCCGGTTTCCGGGTATTCCGTTCTTCCTCCCACCGCTGGGTTTATGGCTTCGGCCTTTGTCCTTTTTAGTCCACTCTGAGGTTCAGTTGGTGGTCAGCGAAGGGACATGGTCGGGATTTCCGGCAAGGCTCAAGGCTATTCTTGCAGCTGTGGCGGACGTTACTTCCCGGTACCTTCCTTTTGGGAATATTAAGTCTCTCACCACATGGTCACTCTGTGGCTGTGCTGGGGTTGACCGGAGACTGGCTTCCGGGCTTTTCAGCTTCCGGCCTCAGTCTCAGCAGCCTTAGTTTTCGCATGCTGCGACTCGGTCGGTTGCATTTCTGGCTGTGGCTGGATAGAATGTTCCTCTTCTTTCCGGTTGCTTTCTGGGAGAAAGGAACAGCTGCCGCTTTCGGGCGTTCCAGCTCCTCGGCTGGGGTAGTTGTCTCGTCACCTTTCCGGTGGGAGGGGCTTCTGTCCATTCCGTTCTGTTGTCTTGGACGTCATTTGGCTGTTTCTGACTCGCTGTCAGTCAGGGTATCAGCTGGTATGATGTTCTGGTACGCGCGTTTCCGGTTTTCCGGTTATTCCGTGTATTTTTTCTGCCTCTGGTGGATGTGACTTCGGCATTTTCTTTCGCTTGGCCACTCTGACTTCAGTCGGTGGCCAGGGAAGAGACATCTTTTGGGGTTTTCCGTAGCAGTGTGAGTGGAGATCAGGTGCTTGATCCTCGCTTCTCTGCCCTTCGGGGTTACGGGTGCCCGCCCTCAGGCGGCGAACAGTTGTTTCAGCCACGGGCTGCTGCTTCTGTCGCACTTCCGGCTTGCCGGAGAGGTGGTTTCTCTTACCGGCGTCTTAGTTACGTCAGGGTTTTAGAACAACGATTGACCTTTGTGGTCATTATTGTCTGTCGCTGGGTCCGACTCTGTTGTTCTCGGCGATCAGATGTGTTCTGGTGTTTCGTCCTAACTTAAGCTGTTCTTGAGTTGGCCTCGGAGGTTACATTCAGATTTTCTGAGGGGGCGTTGTCTTTGGCAATGTAGGTCGGAGGAGTCATCCTTTGTGGCTTACCTTCTCTCTCAGTTTTGGCCAATCCTCTCCTTCTGGAAGGGGGGAGCTGGCTAATGTTCCTATTTTCTTTCGTTTACCTGCGTACAGCGGGTACTTCGGAATTATGGCTGTCCTACGGACATTATGGCTTTTAGTCTTGACCTGTGCGATTGCCTCCTGCATTTCGCAGGTAGCTATGGCATTTCCGGCCCCTGTGTCGGTGGATTTCTAGGCTTTCTTCATCCTCTTTCTGAGGTGAGTCAGTACGACTTCCGTTCGGTCGGGTTTCTGGCTACAGTCACCCTTCTATCACAGGCTACTATGTCTATGGTGTTGGCCCGTTTGCGCAGTGTTTGTCCCTCAGTCTTTCAGACGTGGACAGGCTCTTTCGGGTCTTTCGCTCAAACCCAGGAGGGCTCTTGCTTTGATCTTGGATATAATTTCAAGTGTTTTTTTTCCTGAGACCTCTTTGTCTCGGGAGTCTTTTGGCTGGTCGGCTTCACGCTTTGTCTGGTATGTTTACCAGTCGTGTTTTCGGCTTTGGGTTCTTGATTCGGTTTCAATTACCTACAAGCAGACTGAACTGCGAGCTCTATGGCTTGGGGGCCATTTTGGTTCATGGTTACTGGTCACTCTAGACTTTTGCCCTCCGTGACCCCCGCACTTTCGGGCGCTTAAGCTTGTTGCAAGTATCTGCTTCCTCGTACTATCCCTTTCTGCCTTGGCACGAACGGGTAGAGGATTTCTGGTTACCATCTCTTTTGAGAGCAGCAGGTCTGCCGTTTACGGCACCCTTCTGTAGCATGCTTTATGGGTGACGATGTCAAAAGATCGCAGTCAGGGTTTTTCCTGTTGTTTTCTTGTGTCACTTCCTAGGAGTACCTTGATCGTTTCTTGGTTAGTTTGTACTCTAACACGGAGTAGCAGACAGTGTGCTTAGGGGGGGGGGGGGGGGGGTGAGCGTTTCTTCACGTTCTTGGAACTTTGGGAACGCTTATGCTCTTTTTGAGTTTTTTATCATCGGGTCGGACTCTGGTACTTTGTACTCAGGTCTTTCTCTTTCTTTTTGCGCGGAGATTGGTCACTCTTCTCTTGAGCTGACCTATATCTCTCAGTTGTTGTCGGGCTTTGGCATAGCCTTCCAACAAGAAAGGGGGGGGGGGTCAGATTGTCTTCCCCTCCTCTTGGCTCGGGTTCATGTAATCCAGGGCTCTTCTTCCTCCCGGGGCCGTCTTCTTTACGGTCCGGGGAGGAAGGGTTGGGCACAGCTTTCTGAAGGTGTCTTTAGCAAGTTTTGTTTAAGTGACATCCTGGCTGTCTTTCCGGATTTTCTCTGGCCCCTTTCTGGCTTGTTGGCAGGGGGCCAGTTCCTGGGAGGGTGTTAGAGTGAGTTAGAATTTTCTTTCCCACCGCCTTGTTGATGTTATCTGCTATATGTGATTGGGAGTAAGAATATGTAATTTAATATAAAATTTCTAAAGTAAATTTTCATTTGATTAATATACTTACCCCAATCACATAGTGTAGGCCCGCCCGCCTGCCCCGCTTATGGTTTGAGTTTTCTTCAAGTCGTATGATAGGAGTGCCACGTGTCGTGGTAGGAAATGACGTGGTATCCACTAGAGGGGAGGTAACTCCCGGGATACCCTCTCGTTACCATGGCTACGTTTGCCTTTTTGGTGATGGGTTTGCTTCCCCTTGTTGTGTTAGATGGGTAAGCGTTTTCAGTACCTAGCATCTCAGACGTAGTCAAATGCTATATGTGATTGGGGTAAGTATATTAATCAAATGAAAATTTACTTTAGAAATGTTATATTAAAAAAAGGCTTCAAAGTGTGATAAACGCTTACGGGTGCGGTTAGGCGCCATGTATATATTTTGAATCGTGTATATTTGATGGGGACAGTCATGTTTGATTATTTTTATGGTTCCAGGGACCATGGCTCGGGTCCCGCAGTGGGGCACTGCGGTTATGAAATTAAAGGCCCCTCCTGGTTTTGGAACCGCAGGAGCTTTCTAGTTTGCTGTTAGGTAGATTTTTGGTTCCTCTTTCCTGTCATGCTCTCTTTTTCTTCATGAATTCTTTTCTTTTTTCTGCCTTCTTGCTCATTCACCTGTATTTTTTCCAAAAATCTCTTCTCTTGCCGCTTGTCTCGCGATTCATGTATAGTTTAATCTGTTAGTGTTCTGATGTAAGTCCAGCAGTAGATAGGTTAAGCCTATTTTAACATACTGGAAACTGGTAATCTTCCAGTAGGTATTAATTTAGTTTTACTAAAGCCTGCTGGGACACAAGTAATGGGTTAGTGCATTTGTAAACAGGAATCGCTTGACAAGTGGCCCCCTTCACCCCCCCCCCCCCTTCCTCGTCCTGATATGGCTCTGCGTAGTCGGCTGGACGTTAAGCAACAAATAAACAAACAAACAAACAAACCATGGCTCGGGGAAATTGTTTCGTGTCATTCCTTATGATACTTGGTCTCTCCAAAAGTGTTTTAGTGCGAGAAAATATAGTGTTTAGAAAGGTGAATGAGGTAGCTGCAACTCGGTCTCGTTGGTTGGCCACTTTCGTGATTGACATGCAACCTATTAATTCATTCTTTCGTAGAGTGTCGACAGACATCCAAGACACGTTTTCAGCCGTAACTACAAGGTTGTCGTCACCAAGACTGAGACTGGTCTCAAAAACCGGGAAATCTTTAGATGATGCAGTTGTTTTTTATTTCAAACCCTCGAAATATTCTCCCTTAGCGGCTACACACAGTTTAAGTCGTTGGACCCAGTCAAGAAATGACCGTTTGAAGTCGTTTTTTGGCACCTGGTTCAGACACTGGAAAACAGCCGATCCGAGGGCTGATCGACTGTCAAATCGACGCCCAGCCAATTGTCTTTTCAGATGAGGAAACAAAAAAAAGTCACAGGGTGCAAGATCAGGAGAGTAGGGAGGATGTGGCAAAGTTTCAAAGTTTTCTTCCTCCAGGTACTCTTTCACCACCTTGGATTTGTGAGCAGGTGCGTTATCATGAAGTAATTTGATCCCTTTCAATCCTGTAGTTGGTCTGGCTCTCTTGTAGTAACGAACGATGCCAGCAAGAACTTTTTCCTTGTAGTACACCCCAGTGATGCTTCTGCCTTTTTCGCGTGGTTTTTGAAAAATGACGCCCTTTGTGTTATAAAATATTGTGTATAAAACCTTCTTGCCGGAGCGACTTTTTCGCACGATCCGAGGGGCATTGGCACCTTTTCAAGTTTATCCATGCTTTGTTTTGAGCTTTTCTTTTTGGCTCAAAGAAGTACACCCAAGTTTCGTCTCCAGTCACGATCTCATCCAAGCGTTTTTGATCACATCCGTCGTATATCTTGAGTAGCCGTTGGGCAAACGTAACCCTACACCTCTTGTTCTCTTCAGTGAGGAAATGTGGTACCCATCGCGCGCACACCTTTGTGTATCCAAGTTTGTGTTTTAAAATTCTCAAGACAGACGACGACGAAATGTCCAGTGTTTCGGCGATAAAATGACTGCTCACTCGGGGATCTTCATCAACTAACCGTTGCACATGGGACACCATTTTATTGTCGGTTACAGGTGGTTTCTTCACTTTTCCCCTTGCATCTTCCACAGACGTTTTCCCTGTTGAGAAATGCTTTGTCCACCGAAAAACTGTCGCGCGAGATGGTGCTGTGCCTGGGCTTACAGTTCTCAGCTCTTCAAGTATGTCACCGGCCGTTTTACCAAGTGCCATTCTTATTTTGATGTAGGATCGAAAATCCTTCTCTGAAAATGTGCTTTTTGCCGCCATTTTTTAGGCCAGTGTCTCTCGCTTACATGACTAAATACACTGTATCTTTACGAAAACACAACGGATCACAAAGAAATTATGCACAATAATACGTTATGTACCAATCTTGCTAATGACGTCATTTGTTATAAATGTCGTCATTTGATTCTGTGCAAAAAAGACCAGTCTCAGTCTTGGTGACGACAACCTTGTACATTGCAAGCACGCTATAATAACCTACAACGTCCCGGGTATGCCCAGTTGTTTAAGCAACTCAAGGGTGAAGCACATACGCTGAATGATTTGTACAATAAGATTGTTGGGGGTTTTGCGGAGATAAATGATTTAGGCCCAAGGCATCGCCGATCACTGTTACCATTTATAGGTCGCGGGTTACACTTCCTTTTCGGGACAGTAACGGATTTAGACCTAGACGGAATCAAAAGTAACATTAAAGTATTGGCAGGAAATCAGGATCGATTGGCTCACATAGTGGAAGAAAGTTTGACGATTGTCAACACTTCCAGAATTCAAATAATGGCAAATAGACAGGCGATTAACGACATTGTGACAAGTTTTATAAAGGTACAAAGTGAACTTCAGAACGTGACTGAAGGGCTTGGAAAAAGCATAGTTGAGGTTGAAACTTTTCTACAGTTTTATTTACAAGCGGATCTTGCGCTGGAGGAAATTAAGCAACCAGTTAACAGGATGACTCATCATTTAGAGCGGGTACAACTTCAGATAAACATGCTCGCTCTTGGTCGCTTGACTCCAGGGATAATCTCTCCCCCGGAGCTAAGGAATTTGTTAATCAATGTAAAGGCTCGATTGCCCTCCCCTTTCAAACTAGCGGGAGATCCCAGCAAACAGATTTGGATGTTTTATCAATTTCTGACATGCGTAACAGTGCTGGAAGAAAACAAAATTTTAATCGTAGTTCCAATTCCTTTGTTAGACATCGATGCCGACCTTGAGGTTTACGAGGTACACAATCTTCCGTTGCCTCAGCCTGACCTAACAACCAGGACCGGTCAGTCAAAAGTAATGATAGCAACTTATGATCTCGAGTCAAGTACCATAGCCGTAGATTCGGCACGAACAAAATTCGTGCTATGGTCACAAGAAGAATCGCTAGCATGTTCAAAACCTTCCCTGGGATTCTGTGCGTTTAAAAGTCCAATCTATCCAATCAATGTGAATAGGTTCTGTGTCATTGCTTTGTTTATGAGCGACAAAGAGTCAATTGATAGAAACTGCCGCACTGTAATCCGACCCAACAGCTTACTGCCTGTAGCTGAATACTTGACAGACGGAGTATGGATAGTTAGTACTATGAAGCCTTTGCGTTTCTCGCTCGTCTGTCAAGGTGAACGTGAAATTCAGACTCTGACGGTTTAACCTCCTATAGGAATAGTTGAACTGGAAATGTTATGTTCAGCAAATAGTGATTTTTTGAAACTTCCACCTTACTATGAATCAGAAAGTGATTTTCAAGTCGCTGATTCGCTAGCTTATATTTTGAGTAATTACTCACGTTCGAATCACACATTATGGGAACCATTTCAGCGAGAGTTTCCCAGGTTTGATTGAGTCGAAATACCCGAGAAATTGAAGGACATAGAACAGATTAGCATGACTCATTTGATCGAGGAGCTCAAGTCACTCAAAAAAGGTGACCCATGATAAAACCAGTTATTTCTGGAGATACTTGTTGATAGGACTGTTTATTGGACTCCTTGCTGGTCTCGTAGGTTTCTTGTATTTGAAATATGGGAGTAACCAAGTTAGGTTTCTAAATTATTGGAGAGCCTGGTTAAGGAATGGCAGGAAGGTACATCAGGAGGACGCTCCAAGGGATGCTCCCCGGAAGGTGGCGCCGACATCAACAGTCGGGGGTGCGACAAACACCGAGGGGGCTGGTCAAGTCTCCTCGCCACTCTTGGACCACGCAGCTGAGGCGGTGAATGTGGTCCGGCAGCTGTATCCACAGCTGGACATAAACCTCTGACGGTGCCCCCATCAACGGTTCCAGCTGCGATGCCAGATTTTGTGTTGTGTGCACACTGAGAACACCATGTGTTAATTATTATGGTCGATTGCCGATTGCATAAAAAGTGATCAGTACACACAGTGCAACATGTTTATTGTACCTGTTATGGGATAACAGAGTGGTGTAACCAATTATGCTATACATAAGACGTGCTTATTGTTTCTGGTTTTAAAGTAAAGTAACCAAATTGTGTTACTGAATTAATTGATTTAGTTGATAACAGACTCCAACAATCAATGAAGTGATGAATTGCTGACAAACACTAACTAAGAGACAAGCTATTGACAATCTTGCTCACAAAAGTGACAAAAACACTGGTGTCGCCTTCATTGCGATTAAAGCTGATTCACCATGAACTATATTGAACTGTGAACTATGAAGACTTCTTAATAGAAGATAAGGTACAGACCGGAGAACTGGGAAAACCGCTGGACGACAGTGGACCGTCTAGATGATTAATATTTTTACTAAGCTTTGGCTTAGTCTTTAAACTTGTCTTCTTACGGATGGTGACTGCATTATCAGGCAACAGCCTTCAATGCGATCTTACTCACCA
This sequence comes from Littorina saxatilis, assembly GCF_037325665.1. Lineage (NCBI taxonomy): Eukaryota > Metazoa > Mollusca > Gastropoda > Littorinimorpha > Littorinidae > Littorina > Littorina saxatilis. Next base: position 11,428 of record NW_027126129.1, on the reverse strand, counting down.
TCACTTGTTATGTATTTCATCCCATCGCATTTATGTCTTGCAGTTGACCATCACTATCATCGATTGACGAATGTGCTTGAGTGAATGTGGATACACAAGTGAGCGTGAATGCAAAATAAAACATGCTTATGCAATATTGATCTTGACATCACTCAAACATTGTTATTCTTCCAGTCATTTTTGCAATTTTATTGTCTACCCGACAATGAATTTAATGTTTATATGTTGATTAAATCATGAATTGATTTCAAGGGATTGTAATCGAAAGATCGATTAAATACACATTTATCACTGATGATAAATCAGTGGGATTGAAGTGGTAAGCCACTTACCACAGTGATTGATCGTATAAGGTTCAATAAAAAGAACTGCTAGTTATCACAAGTAATTGTACGATAATTAATCATGTCCTCCACATAAATAGTGGGCTTATTGTGTGACTTTGTTCACCAGTTAAAGGAATGGCGTATCAAGGGTATGGGAAACAACATATAACACTCCTTTAAAAGGAGACACTGTGTACTCATTGTAACCAGATTTTGAAGATATGGATAATTGACAATCTTCTGTGAAATAACATTGGTCCTGAATAAGTGGATACCATCCGAATGTTATTGAATATCGCCTTTTATCCCATGACCTGCCTCTTTGTCTCTGTTAGCTGAGGAGGGGATTATTTTGGATTATCCATCACAACCATATGAATTATCCATCACAACCGAGTCTCGATCTCACCTGTCATTGGTCTTTGTCTTTGGTCTCAGAGTACAACTGAATAATTTATAGAGGTCATCTGCATATTTATCGTTAACTCGGGACTACTTTTTTTTCAGCAAAACGATTGAGATATTCTGCGGTATAAAAGTCGAACTGACGTTTGGCTAACGATCTACAAACATTATCATTGAAGAAATAAAGAAAACAACAAAGAATGCACATAATCTGTTTGGGTGAATAGAGCTGAGTGAAGATTATGAGTTGTCCGACGTGGTGAGACTGAGAGAGAGAGAGCACGAGAGAGAGCGACAAAGACACACAGTGATTCAAGGCGAACAACTCTAGTAAAGTTGTCGTAACGAGGTACGCTTCATGGGCAACCGCTTAGATCAATCCCAAGAGCATCCTGATTCAAAATCTTGAGCGACAAAATAAAACTTACACTAAAACAGTATGCTTATAGTTTTGTTCATTTGTTATCGCGTTTAGAGCATTGATTGCTAAATATGGTTCAACAGAACAAGGCTGTCTCATATATTGCAATATCAACTCTTCCTTTCTACCTGTTTCAAACAAGCTCTATTTTTTAATTAAAAAGTGTTTACTAAATGTCTTAACATAGAGGGGGAATCGAGACGAGGGTCTTGGTGTATGTGCGTGTGTGTGTGTGTGTGTGTGTGTGTGTGTGTGTCTGTGTGTCTGTCTGTGTGTGTGTGTGTGGAACGATTCAAACTACTGGACCGATCTTTATGAAATTTGACATGAGACTTCCTGGGAATGATATTCCAGGACGGTTTTTTTTTTGGTTTTTTTTTTTTATATCCGGCTTTTTTGTACAAGTTGAGGCTGCACTGTCACACCCTCATTTTTCAATCAAATTGATTGAAATTTTGGCCAAGCAATCTTCGACGAAGGCCGAACTTCCGTATTGCATTTCAGTTTGGAGGCTTAAAAATTTGGTCATTAAAAATCTGAAAATTGTAAAAAAATAAATAAATTATAAAACGATCCAAATTTACGTTCATCTTATTTTTCATCCTTTTCTGATTCCAAAAACATATAAATATGTTATATTTGGATTAAAAACAAGCTCTGAAAATTAAAAATATAAAAATTATGATCAAAATTAAATTTCGGAAATCGTTTTAAAAACTATTTCATCTTATTCCTTGTCGGTTCCTGATTCCAAAAACATATAGATATGATATGTTTGGATTAAAAACACGCTCAGAAAGTTAAAACGAAGAGAGGTACAGTAAAGCGTGCTATGAAGCACAGCGCAACCGTTACCGCGCCAAACAGGCTCGTCACTTTCACTGCCTTTTGCACTAGCGGCGGACTACGTTCAGTTTCATTCTGTGAGTTCCACAGCTTGACTAAATGTAGTAATTTCGCCTTACGCGACTTGTTTTTTCTTGTGGCTGTTTGATCAATTCATAGCAAGCATTGACTGAAATAAACAATTTATATATCCAGCACAACATGCAATTCATTGACTTTTGACCCTAACCTTTTAACACTTCCCAAAATAAATCTTTTGGGTGGACATTGCATCGACGCTGTTCATTTTGAATGAACATTTTTCTTGTCAAAACTTGTGATCAAAATCAAAGTCTTTCAGTAACCTGGAAAGCTACTTAGAGTGCTGTCTCAATTATCCCCCTATCGCCGTAGGTCGAAGTTGAGGACTATCAAATGTATAGGGAGGGGTAGGGAGGGAGGAAGGGAATTGTTACGACACGACTTTGTCGTGTAAATGGAAATGATGGGTGGCACGCGGATATCCGTGGGATGTTCAGACATGGAAATTGCTCAAAATAACGATTATCTAAACTCATAGCTCATGGATTTCCATTAAGTACTTTTACCCCGCGTTGTACTTGAAGTCCGACACCTAGTGTGAAAACGATCGTTCAATAGTCCAATTACATATTTCTGCCCCTTTTCCCGTTTAACCCCCAAATAACAACAACTACAACAAAGACAGCAAGAGCGACGACGACGACAACAAAATGTTGGAACCAAATTGAAATCATTGCAAACAAGACACCAGTAAATGTCGGACACCTACATGGTGGTTTTCAAGTTCCTCATTTTGTTACATGTCCCCATACAACACTTTACCTATTGATTTTGTTATTTGGTTAGTTAATTTGAAATTAATGTTAAAGTTCCTAATTTGTTATCTAAATTTCGCCATAACGCATTTAATTATTAACTCATTCATTTATGAACTTATTTATGTATCATTTCCCTATTCGTCTATTTGTTTATTTTTTTTATTTCAGTTATTTCGGCATGTAGGTATTTCGGTTGTAAGCAATTCAGTTATAATAAAACAAATTCACCCATTATTAGAAAGGAGAAAACAAATTGGAATGTCGGGTGCACATTCCAAGTTGATCCGTTTTTTAACTAAAAATAGCGCGCGTTATTACTAACAATGCTCTTTTTCAAGCTTATAAAATATAAAGCCCACATGTTAAAATACCTTGACAACTACAAAGTGGGAAATTACAACGACGGTCAACAGTCAGAGTTATATATTGCTTGCAAGCCTGTCCGCCCTGTATCCAAGATATCCCCCATGCACTGGCATGGTCCTAAGAGGACACACATATTACTCAACAGTAAATTCCAGTAAGCCTTTAGTCGGACTCTGTCATTTTTATGTTTGTGAATGTCACAGAAAAAAACCACAACTCCCAAGATCACGGAAGCATGATTAACCATTCAGTCAATTCAAGGGAATGCACGCTGAAAACGTCCGCTTTCATTTCACCTAAGAGGGGGAGGAAGGTGTTTTGTTAATTTTCTATTGCTGGTACTCGCACGTGTCCAAAGTGTGTGGGAAAAAGATCAAGTCGCGTAAGGCGAAATTACTACATTTAGTCAAGCTGTGGAGCTCACAGAATGAAACTGAACGCACTGCATTTTTTCCCAATGACCGTAGTCCGCCGCTCGTACAAAGGGCGGTGAAATTAACGACCCTGTTTAGCGCGGAAGTGGTTGCGCTCTGTTGCATAGCACGCTTTTCTGTACCTCTCTTCGTTTTAACTTTCTGAGCGTGTTTTTAATCCAAACATATCATATCTACATGTATATGTTTTTGGAATCAGGAATCGACAGGGAATACGATGAAATTGTTTTTAGATCGATTTCGGAAAATTAATTTTAATCATAATTTTTATATTTTTAATGTTTAGAGCTTGTTTGTAATCCAAATATAACATATGTTACATACGTTTTTGGAATCAGAAAATGACGAAAAATAAGATGAAAATGTTTTTGGATCGTTTGATAAAAAAATAATTTTACTTACAAGTTTCCGATTTTTAATGACCAAAGTCATTAATTAGTTTTTAAGCCATCAAGCTGAAATGCAATACCAAAGTCCGGCCTTCGTCGAAAATTGCTTTGCCAAAATTTCAATCAATTTGATTGAAAAATAGTGGTTTCGCTGTGCTGCATAGCACGCTTTTCTGTACCTCTCTTCGTTTGGTTTAAACTGTTTTATTCAACGTTTGTGCATTATTTACAAATAAAAAACGCATATAGAGTAAACAACACAAGCATAATGCTTATAGTGGTGTTTACAGTTTTCTAGAAAAATACATATAAATGGCGGCTATTGTACAGTTTAAATGAAGAGCAAGCAAACATGAAAAGAAAATTGAATGAAAAATGTACATCAAAACAAAGATCCGTTTAAGAATACATATATTATATTTTTCGTTTTAACTTTGTGAGCGTGTTTTTAATCCAAACATATCATATCTATATGTTTTTTTGAATCAGGAACCGACAAGGAATAAGACGAAATTGTTTTTAAATCGATTTCGGAAATTTGATTTTGATAATAATTTTTATATTTTTAATTTTCAGAGCTTGTTTTTAATCCAAATATAACATATTTATATGTTTTTTGAATCAGATAATGACGCAGAATAAGATGGAATTGTTTTTGGAACGTTTGATAAAAAAATAATTTTAATTACAAGTTTCCGATTTTTAACGACCAAACTCACTCATTAGTTTTTAAACCACCAAGCTGAAATGCAATACCGAAGTCCGGCCTTTGTCGAAGATTGCGTGGCCAAAATTTCAATCAATTTGATTGAAAATGAGGGTGTGACAGTGCCGCCTCAACTTTTACAAAAAGCCGGATATAACGTCATCAAAGGTATTAATTAAAAAAAAGGAAAAAAAAATGTCCGGGGATATCATTCCCAGGAACTCTCATGTAAAATTTCATAAAGATCGGTCCAGCAGTTTAGTCTCAATCGCTCTACACACACACACACGCACAGACACACACAGACACACAGACACACACACATCACGACCCTCGTCTCGATTCCCCCTCTATGGACATTCTGTGAGTTCGACAGCTTGACTAAATGTTGTATTTTCGCCTTACGCGACTTGTTTTTTGCTGTATGTTTCTCTCTTTTTCTTTATTTTGTCTTATATGTCTGTAATGAACATTTTAAAATGAAGAGGAAAAACACTACCCACGATCCTCTCAACGAAACAGTACATTAAAAAACCTGCGCACGCGCACACACACACAAACACAACTTTTCGAGAAAACATTGGCTGCATTTTTTTTGTTACTGGTGAGCGTACCCTAAGAAGAAATCCAACATGTGTTGTCCATATGATTTGGCCGTTCGGTTTTCTTTTGTTCTAATACGCGAGATGTCTCAAGAGGACCCATTTTGGCAAAGTTTAGAGGAGGGGGGGGGGGGGGGGGGGGAGCATGTCCGTAATTTTATTATCCAAGTGAACAAACGATCGACAAAAGCCCGACAAAAGACTGCCAAGTGCCGTAAATGAGTCAGGTAAGATCAAGGTGCGATTTTTGACTTGTACTTCATACCAGTTTTCCTCGCCTCTTCTCTCCTTAACAAAGGTCTAGCAACAACGTTTGGGGGGTGTAATCTCATAAGGAGTGACATAATATCACATGCGAATATGAGGGAACGAGACAGAAGAATGAATAAAACAGCCGCTATTACGCTATCTGTGTTGTGGCTGGAAGAAAAAAGAAAAAGAAAGAATACCGTCCAACTAACACGAAGAAGAATGGGAAAAAATCTTAAATAAGGGGAGAGGTACAAAGGTTGCGATTCATCTCGGCTAGATATTATTCATGATTTTTGTAAACATACATGTAGTAAGCCTATACTTGCATCAGACACATATTTTACATACATGTATCAGCATCCTACATTTTGTCCGTGTCTGCCTTCTGGCCGGGTTTGCGATTTCTACATATTATATTCATGTGTTCTTCTCTCTGACAGTGCGGGCTCAACTTTTACAAACGGGAAAATATGACATCAAATAACGCTATCAAATATCGGAGAACAGCCACACAAGCGAATGCTCTCAAGAATATGTAAACCAATGTTCATCAAAACCCGTCAGGTAGCACACACACCCATCCACACACACACACCTACACACACACACACACACACACACACACACACACACACACACACACACACACAGTCCGAGTGTGTCATTACTTGAATGGGGTGTGCACGTTAAAGATCCCACGATTGACAAAAGGGTCTTTCCTGGCAAAATTGTATTGGCATAGATAAAAATGTCCACCAAAATACCTGTGTGACTTGGAATAATAGGCCGTGAAAAGTAGGATATGCGCCGAAATGGCTGCGATCTGCTGGCCGATGTGAATGCGTGATGTATTTTGTAAAAAAAAATTCCATCTCACACGGCATAGATAAAAATCCCTGCGCCTTGAATATGTGCGCGATATAAATTGCACAAAATAAAAATACAAAAATAAATAAATAAATCCCTGCGCTTAGAACTGTACCCACGGAATACGCGCGATATAAGCCTCATATTGATTGATTGATTGAATCAGTGAATGTGAAAAGACTATGGGTAGTCGTCTAAGACAGGTTAAAATCAGTCTAACGAATGACTACACAAACCTGCATGTGTCAGGTTTTAATTTGTGTTTGTTTGTTCTTTCTTTATTTTGTTTTGTTATTTCGTACGTTCGTTGATAAAATGCCGTCCCAACCTGCCACCCACACACACACACACACCACACACACATTATAATCCCCCCTCCCGAATCCCCTCCCCCATTCTCCTCCACCCGATAGCTCCTCTTTGTCTCACTCTCTCCTCCTTACAAATAACAATTTGATACGTTCATCTTTAATCCACCCCCCTCCCCGAATCACCTCCCCATTCTCCACCCGATAGCTCCTCTTTGTCTCGCTCTCTCCCCCGGTGTGACGTTTTCATCTTTCGCCGTGTTGATATTTCGCTTCTCGGCCTCGTTGAACTAGTATAAACTCTACACTGAACAAAAAAACACCCTACGATAGTACTGATGAGCGACCTTGTGTACCTTACATTCATGGGGCCAAATTTGTCCAACCAATTTGTTTTATTTAACTTAGAAATTTGATTCATCCTAAAATGTTTCCTTCTTACTCAAGGGACGTAACCACTCAGTACACGTTTTTGAAGAATTAGATTTTGGGGTTGAAATCTATTAAATTTTACCACCAATTTTCTTCACATGCAAGAAACTGACATGCTTTTCGTCCTTAAATAATTTCACTTCTTAATTTTACCAGGAAACAACATTTCAGTCTTGAGTATATGTCGAGGGGGAAATATGTACACAGGCGAAAGATTGAAATCGTGACACCGGCAGGGTATCTCGGCTGCCTACTTGAGTGAGTAACAGAACAGGTCGACAAAAGACAGTCAAGTATGTAATGAGCCAATGTGTCAAGTTCTGAATTTTCCTCATACCACTGTAGCTGTCCGCTGGGCAGATTCACTTGAACTTGAAGCAGCTTGTCTGGATACATCGTCCTCCCTCAAGATCGTAAAATGCCCAATTAAGTACTTGAGATATCAATGGCCGCCCCCGCTTTCAGTCTCATGCACTGAGCTAGTCTGATTAAACAGCTTTCTAAAGGTTGCGTCCGTCTATGGGAAACGTGTTTTTCCTTTGTGTTCCACTGCTTGTGACCCATTGTTTCGCTATACTGACTCAAAAGTTGAGTCTAAAAGAATGTGTATCCCTTGGACTGAGTTAGGGCTGACATTGTGACTATTGGAAAGACCCGCCATCTTTGGCCGGTCCGTTTCCAATCATGGTCTCGACAATCAAGTAATCTGTGCATGTGTACATGGAGTACAATAAGTGATAACGTCTCATGTGGAACAACTGAAAACAACTTACCTTCGAGTTGATTACGATGAATATTTTAGTCCTGAAAGTGTTCATCAAAGTTGAAAACCAAATTTGGGATACACAAAGCCATCACCGGAGAACACTGTCGGTTAGTAACGCGTCTTTTTTTGGGAGGGAAAGTTTCGCACTCGCAAATCCATTTAACTCAGCAAATTCCTTGAAACAATATGCATTTATGTTATACTCTTTTCGTCTTACACAATTAGTGAACCTCTATGTTTGACCGAACATTAATTGAATAGAATATTACGAAACTAAAAATGCAGGTGAAAAAACCGAAATGATTGACAAAGTTTCGACGTTGTCTTTCTCTGTCTCTCTCTGACTCTCTCTGTCTCCCTCTCTCCCCTCTCTCTCTCTCTCTATCTATCTGTCTGTCTCTCTGTCTGTCTTTCTTTCTCTCTCCTTCACTCTCTCTCTGTCTCTCTCTCTTTCTCTCTCTCTGTCTCTCTCTCTCTCTCTCTCTCTCTCTCTCTCTCTCTCTCTCTCCCCCGACCCCCAGCCCCAATTTTTGGAAGGTTAGAAACTAGAGGACGTACATTTCTGTACAGTCACCATAAAATCTTCATTACAATTGTTGTTATAATCGTTTACAGGCAGACAGGGTGTGCCGAAGAAAAATTTCCATTTTTATGTAATATTTTAATGGACAATAAAGTGCTGTTATTGTTATTGTTATTGTTATTATGAATGCAATAATGTTAACAAAATCGGCAAACCATAAAAGAACATGAAAAAAGGAAAGAGGTGCATTTAAAGGCTGTTGGGTACTGGCTCTCAAAATCAGTTCAGCAGAATGAGTTCGCATGTAACTGAAACTATTCTTAAAAGTTACTTGGTGATTTTAAAAGCTTGATAAGGTAAAAAAAAAAAATAGGTCTGTTTACGGTAACCCGACCGACCCTATTTTTTTCGCGCGACCCTAGACTTTTTTTGGCATTTGGGGAAAAAAAAATCTTGGTTTTTTTGCAAAATAACGTAAAAATATGGGTTTTTGGAGAAAAAAAACCACACAAAAAAACCGACCTACCGACCCTATTTTTTGGGCCTATGTTACCGTAAACAGACCTTTTTTTTTTGCCTAACACAAGTCCCATGATTTTAGACATGCTACAATGCCTTTAATCGAAGAAAGTTTGCGTTCTTGGCCGAGTCAATGCAGCTGGCTCGAAAATCACCTCCCTTGGACGCGTGACGTCTATAGCGGAATCGGCCGGGTGGAACGGCGCTCTCTTATGCTGTGCAATGGGCGCAATCGGGTAGTCTAGTCATGTCCTCAAGAATACTTCAAAGGTAGGTCAAGAGAAACTAAGGACGGGGTGCGAGGGTGACTTCTCCCAGGTTATAACATTTCAAACAATAAATAACGGAGTTCATAACATGTATTCTGCTCCCTTCCTGCTTTTTCAGGTGTAATTCCCACTTGAACTCTGTTTTAGTTCAACTTATTGGCAGATTATATTGTCATGCGCCGAGGGACACAAACACACACACACACATACACACACAGCCACCCACAAACACACATACACAAACTGATGTGACACACACACACACATACACAAACTGATGTCACACACACACACACACACACACACACACTAACACGTGTACACACACACACACACACACACACACACTAACACGTGTAATCACACACACACACACACACACACACACACACACACACACACACACACACACACAAACACACACACACACGCACGCACGTATAGACAATCACAGAGATTAGGTTCATGTATTCTGCCCCCCTCTCGCCAATTTACAAAATACAACAAGAGGTTTGATGAGCACAGTAGATCAACTTTAAACGTACACAATTATATTTTTAGCATTACTTTTCAATTCTCGTTGATGCATTAATGATGCCAGAAAATGTAACCGGACGCATTTGGAACGCCAAAGCAATTAAATACATTGTACATCGGCGCTTAATTTCATAACGTCTGACTGAGTCATTTGTTATTCGGTGATAGTTTCGCACATATCTATCTCCTGTATTTGAAAATATGTTCACCTTACGTAATTTTCAAAGGTACATTTCTTTGATAAACGATACGAAACCGTGCAGGTGAAAAATTGGTAATGACTGACGTAGGATTCGTTGTGGATTTCACGTTGAGGGCACGTTGGCGATCAATCAAACCCCAACGTTGTGTGTTTACGTTGAAACTACGTTGTAGGAACGTTTGTTGTATCAAACTAACTTTTGTTTTTAAATCACGTGAATTTCACATGAAAATCACGTGAGTATACCAACGTTGTTCGAACACCAGAAAATCACAATAATACAACGTCGATTTTACCTTGCTTTTTAAGGTGGAATCCACGTGAAATTTACGTTATGTACCAACGTGTAAAAAACAAAAAAACACAACTGTAACGCAACGTTGCTTTCACGTTGTGTTTTTTGGTTGGATCCACGTAAATTTCACGTAATCTTCGCAACATTTGAAAGACACCAAAATGCAACGTGAAATTCACGTAAAATTTACGTTGTATTACAACGTCGAAAGAACACCAAAATCTCACAATGACACAACGTTGGTTTTACGTTGCGTTTTTTGGTTGGCTCAACGTAAATTTCACGTAAAGTTCGCAACGTTGCTAATGACACGAAAAATTCACATTTTCGCAACGTCGAATTTACGTTGTGTGTTTGCTGGGTGCCCATGATGAGCTCTTTGTCTTTGTTGTTGTCTCCCACCTTTGCGTTCAGGTCTCCCATGACGCTCTTCAGGTCCCTGCTTGGCGTACGATCGAGAAGGGACTGTAGGGAGCTGTAGCATTCTTCTTTTGCGTCTTCCTCCGCGATGTTGGTTGGTGCGTAGCACTGAATGATGGTGAGCTTCCTTCCTTTGGAGTTGAATCTGGCAGACATAAGTCTTGAGGAGACCGGCTCCCATGCCATGAGTGATCTTGCGGCCTCTGGTGTTAAAATCATCCCTACTCCTTGGGTGTGGTGGTGGTCCAAGTCTTCGTGGCCTGAGTAGATGATGGTCTCTCCTGATGTCAATTTAGACTGGCCTCTTCCGTTCCATCTTGTTTCGCATAAACCGAGGACTCTGATGTTGTATTTCCTCATTTCTCTTGCCACTTGAGCCGATTTTCCGCTCTCATAATTATAGGGTTCGGATGTTCCAGGTCCCTATTCTGGTTTTTGCCTTTGTCGACAGAAGGTTTGTCGGCGTCCTGGCTTCCCGTAGGCTTTCACCAGCACGCGTCATGAGCTCTCTAGAGAGGAACCTTCCTGACTGGGCTGTTGTTGGTTTGTTTTTGTTGCGGTTTCTGTAGCAAGTTGGTTTTTTGGCGGGGTGGAGTTGCTAACCCCACGCCCAACCCTCCTCCTTTATCCGGGCTTGGGACCGGCTGAAAGACCTTTAGGGTGCATCCAGGCGGAGTTTAATCGAAACATATCATATCTATATG